>NW_020954569.1:82942534-83018687 GCF_900497805.2 Vombatus ursinus | reverse complement strand
TACTAGGCAGTGAGTTAAGCAATCTGGGTTCTGGGACCATCTCTGCCGTGTACTCTAGAGCAACTCACTTAAACTCATGTGGTTTCAGTTTTGTCATCTTCCAAATGCAGGAATTGTGGGCAAGGATAGTAGTAGAACTAGGGAGACCACCAACCTTCCCCATCAACCAAACGTAAACACATACACACACACACACACACACATCCACAACACCAGTCAAAACTATTGTGAGAAACCATAGCGCAGACCTGGGGAAGTTTAGTTAATTTTGTTCATAAGTGGATTAATCTAGGACTCAGGTATGTCCTTTGGGCTAGAAGAGGACTTTGGTGAGGAGCTCCTGAAACCCCAGGGGACCTCCTTGCCAAGCTTGTAACCTCCTTGTCAGGGGGCATTTGCTTTTTAGATCCCAGAAAGACTTTTTAATTATCTTGAGAACTGCTTTTACCTGAGGGCACTAGAATAGGACAGTTTGTTTAAACCAGGGATTCTTAACTTGGTGTCCATGGCTAGATTTCAGTGGTTCCAGGAGCTTAGATGAGAAAAAAAAATACATTTTATTTTCACTAATCTCTAAATGCAATTTAGCACTTTTTCTAATCATGAGTTTTAAAAAATTATTCTGTAAAGAAGTCCATAGTTTTCCCCAGATTGTCACAAAATACAAACAGGTTAAGAACCGCTGGTTTCAACCTTCAGGCTCTGAGTGATTGATTGCATCAGATGAGAATCAGACAAAGATGAACTAAAAGATTCCAAAGGTTCCCTCCAACTTTGACATTCTATGATTCTACAAAGGAAGTATCTTCCCACTCCTCATACATCCTTATTCAGTTCCCGGAATTTGGTGAGGTGCTTTCTGCTCTAAACAGGGACAACCTGTAAGTATAACAATCACAGAGCAAAGAAGTCTGAGACAGAGGGCCACACCAGGCATCGTCATGATGAAATGCTTCCATAGGACACCATTTCAAACAGACAAGTTGACCAATAGAACCCCAGTGGAATAAACTTGAGAAGGGCATGAAGAATTCTTCCTGAACTGAGCTGCCATGTAATACAGTGCCTTATTTTCCTTGCTTTGAAGTTCCAGAATGAATACTTTTCTTTTGAGAGTTAGCTCTAGACTTCAGGAAAAAAAAAAGTTGAGTGGGGAGCAACCCTCCTCCCACTCTGCCCTCCTTGTGCGGTTTTGGGCAGGGAGGTTCGAATCAGCATTACTCATGTGGAAACATTTTGTTCCTTAAAGCTTCAGGCAGCTCCTGGAACAGGCTGCGGCAAACCATGAAAGCAGGCATGGGAGCTGGAAAGATCAGGTCTGTCCTCCGATTTGCTGAATCAAATGGTTAAGCTGTACAAGAGATGAATGGTTTTTCAGGGAGCCACTCCTAAGCTTAGAGAGTCCAATAGCTCCAAGCTGCTCTTCTCTTTTTGGAAAAAGAAAATATGGAACACTTCAAAAATTTGCATGCCATTCTAGCAGAGAGGCCATGCTCATCTCTGTGTTGTACCTACGCTGCCGAAGTGAGCACAAGCTGTTTTTGTATTAGGGTACTTTGTCTCTGATATTAAAAAAAAAAAATTATGACACAACAATGATATATAAAAGTTGAAGGAAAGGGGAGGATGGAAATAAAATATTTCTCCATTGACTCATACAGGAGGAGGGGAGTTGTTTTTCATTCACTTGAAATCTTTCGATATGTTGAAAATATCTAATACTAATTTTGAACAATAATTAATGGCAAGAAAGCAAGGAATGTGGGAAATTTTAGGGCAGCTAGTTTTTTTTCTGTCTTTTTCCATCTCAGGAAGCTTTGGGGGACCAAGGGAAATGTGAAGCAGAATTAAGCACCTCTTAGGCACAGTGTGTAGAGTGCCAGACCTAGAGCCAGAGAGACCAAAATTCAAATCCTGCTGCAGATATTTACTAGCTGAATGATGCTGGGTAAGTCACTTAATTTCTCTTGACTTCAGTTTCCTCATCTGCAAAATGAAGGAAATGAACTCAGTGGCCTCTCATGTCCCCTTCAGCCCCAAATCTATAATTCTATGATCCTATGATCCCTTTAGGGCAGCTAGGTGGTGCTGGGAATGGAATGCCAGGCCTGGAGACAGGAACACTCATCTTCCTGAATTGAAATCTAGCCTCAGATACTTACTTGCTCTGTAACCCTTGGCAAATCATTGAACTTTGTTTGCCTCAGTTTCCTCATCTGTAAAATGAGCTGGAGAAGGAAATAGCAAACCACTCCAGTTTCTTTGTCAAGATAACCCCAAAAGGGGTCACAAAGAGTTGGACATGACCGAAAAACAACAGAACAACAAAATGATCCCTTTCCTCCTGCCTCTCCTTCCTCTTTTCTTGTCCTCTGGTATCAGTCTCTTTGCATTCGGGTTAGAATCATTCAGTGATCTAAACTTCTATTCATTCACCCAAAGAATGACTGCCTAATTGACTGAATGTCATTAATCATCTTTCAAGTATTTAATACTTTCAAATAACTGTACTAATTACTGGAGTATACAAAGTGGTATGATGCAGAACCTGCCCCCAAGAGGTTTACAATCTAGTCTGACAGTGTGGTTGACAGTTGAGGGGATTTCAAAAAATATGGGCAAAATTTCACATTATGTTCATCTAATTGCAGGTTTTATGGAGAGCATACAAACAGATTTAATAGATATACTTACATTAAAAAAAGATGAAAGATGTGTGCACCCTTCACCTCCTTGACAACAGTTGTGTGTGGGAGGGCATATAAAGATGTAGAGTTTGATGGTTTAATCCTAGGAAACCATCTTGGTCCCAGAAATGAACTGGTTCTGGGTGGCCCTCAAGTATTAGGGTTATGAGGTTTTATATTGGGTAGCCAAAGAAAGATAGATGCTGCAATGTCTGTTGAGCAAATTCTAGCTGGCTTTGAATGTTTTAAATCATGCATAGGTCAAATTAGCTTTAGAGAAAGGGTAAGTAAAATCCCCCTGATGTTAGAGCTTGTTTTTATGGACATTCTTTAATCACTCTAGTTGTCTTTGTTATTTAGGTGGAAAGGATGATCTAATGGATAGGCAGGTTGGATATGTACACATAAAGAGTAGTGATATGATTAAGTAGCCTATGGCAAGTATCAAAGAAGTAATTCAAGTGTCAAGAAGTGCCCCAGGGGTTCAGAAGAAAGTATGATTCCTTGATTCTGGAATGATCCAATAGGGAAAGCTTTGTGAAACATGGAGTATGTAGGTGTTTATTTCTAAATGTCAAATCTGATGTATTCATGTCATTGACAAACAATACCACATAGGTGACACAATTTTCACTGGAGGGAGAAGTATAATTTTCAAACCCTTCCTAAAAGAGAGTGCTATGTGTTTTTTCTTGCACAAAAGCTCTCTATCACATGTGAATGGAAATCATTTGATGTCCTCATGGTAAAATAATTTTTCTGTATTGGCTTTATGACCATAATTTCATTAAAACAGTGTCATGTCAACTAGCTAGAATCTGCAAATTCAAACTAAGATATTGGTTACAGTTCTAGTGCTATCTGGTTGGTCCCTGTTCTGTTCTTGCAAAATTCCTTTTATCAGCTTTAGTTCTGGTGTTTGCTGATCAGTTTATTATCTTACCTGATATAGATCTTTCCCCTAGTCTATCTGTTCTTTGATGTATAAATCTTTACTTTCCCCTTCCCCTTTGTGTAAAAACTCCAATTGTATCTATCTGTCTGTTCTATGGAAGGTTTTTGAAAATGCTACTTGTAGCCCACTGGTTTTTGTGTATTATGGGACGGTACTCCAAGCACATAATAAATGGGTTATTAAAGTGTCTTTGTGTGTTGATGTATGATTGGTAGCTATACCTTTCAATTTGCCCTTAAATATTTTTATATTATCTTTTGCATTTGTTTCTCCACTTGAAAAAATGGGAATGAGCAGAACTGATCCACTATTGAACTATGAATTAGGAAATATTGATACTAAGTAGGGGCAGCCTCCATTTGTAAATTCCTCTGTGGACCTCCTTCTTATCCCAGTAAATCACCTATTAGGCTCATGTTTCAATTCTCCCTCCCTTCTATCAAAACTTGTTTTCAGGGTAGAATCTGATAAACTAATTTGCATTTAGGTATTAATGACTCAGAAGGCTTTAAAGTGTTAATCCTTCCAAAGAAATTTTGGTCTCCTATGAACTTCCCAAGCTGGCTGGTAACCTTATCTATATTACAAGGTTGGTGTGATGAAAGCCTTTTGTAGATCTTAAAGGTCTACAGGGAAAGGATGAGTTGTAGTTATTGTCAATGTTATGGTTAGATGTCATCAAATTCATCTATGAATCAATCTCTATATCAGGTCTACACAACATACAGCTCATGGATGGTATATTGTGCAGGCTTATTTTACATCCTCTACATTATTTGTGGGCAGCCTGAAATCCAGTTGTGGGCTGCAGGTTGTACATCATGCCTCTACATCATGCCTGACAAGTAGTTATCCAGCCTCTATTTGAATACCTTCAGTAATGAGGAACTTACTACTTACAAAATAGCCTTTTCCATTTTTAGACAGGTCAAATTGTTAGGAAGTTTTTCCTTTTATCAAGCTGAAATCTGCCTCCTTACAACATTCACCCATTGGCCTTTGTGCTGCCTTCTGAAATAAAATAAAGTAAAATAAACTAACAATCTCTAATTCCTATTTTTTAAACTATCAGTTATGTCCATGCTATGTAAGGGTGGAAGATGCACCATAGCAGGGACACTGGGAAGAAAGAACCAGGAAATGTGGGTTCTAGTCCCAACTCTGATGCTAGCTAACTATATGAACTTGGGTAGGGAATTTAAATTCTCTCTGCCTCAGTTTTCTTATTGGAATACAAAATTGTATTGGATGAGTTCGAAAGTCCCTTCCAGCCTATAACTTCTGGGATTATTTGAACCCAGATGCAAGACTAATTGGACCCTGTAATTCCTAGTAAGCACAAGGTAAAATATCTATGTCCCTCATCCAGAGAGATGTAATGTTGTCAATTAAATGTCATCATAGTGAAGGTGATGGGGGCGGAGGGGCTCACATTTGTAAATCCTACAAAATAAAGGAGATTCTTACCCAAGAAGATGGAGGAATTACATAATGAGTCATTCTGTCTAGTACACAACTACATAAGTAGGAGCAGACCATGGGAAAGTAGCTCTGGCTTTGGAGTCAGAGGACCCAGGTTTAAAACTAAGCTCTGCCATATATCTTATCTCAATAAACACCTAAGAGGCTGTGAACTTCATAACAAACTTGAGTCAGAGAACTTGGGTTCAGATCCCCCCTTCTGATGCTTACTATCTGTGTAATATTGGGAAATCTACTTTGTTTTCCTGGGCCTCAGTTTCCTCATCTGTAAAATGAAGAATTACCTCAGAGGTCTTTTCTAGGTCGAGATCTATGATCCTATAATTAATCTAGAGGCAGCTAGGTGGCTCAGTTGATAGACTGATGGACCTAGAGTCAGGAAGACCCAGAGTTCAAATCCAGTCTCAGAAACTTATTAGCTATGCGATGCTGGTGTACAAGTGAATTTGTGCTTGAGCTCCCCAATTATCCAGGTAACAGAGAAGGGCTGGCTCTATTGACTAAGCTACAGAGTGACTTGATATACCAACAATCCTTTGAAGTGACTAAGAGTAAACTCAGCTGGACATGCAGAAAATCACCAACTCTGAAGCCAATTAAGCTCATATCAGCCTAAAAGCAGACCCTGAGCTTTCTGGTGGTTTATGGACCTTCAAAAGACATCCTTTTCTTCAGAGATTCCTCTAAATGTTGGCTATGGGGCTCTTGGACATATCCTGTTTTATGGTTTTTAGAGACATCCCCTTATCTTACTGTTTGTGCTCAAGCCTTGAACTGCCAGGCCTGCTTATTGCCAGGAATACTGTCTGATTTGTGTATCAAGGGGCCACAGCTCTGATACCTGGAAGTCCTCACTTCTTCTCCCCTTTGGAACAGGCCTCCCCTGACTCATTCCTTTCTGGGATTCCCACTTTTTCCCCAAATTCCCTGCCTTCCTTTGTTTGAAAACTATATATATATCCTCCACATCCATCACTGGGATGGGCTATTCCACATTAGGTTGTCAATTCCCATGTGCCTGTTTTACTTCCCTGCTTACTAAAAATCTTTAATTTCACAGACATCATCTTCCTCCAGTTTTCTTCCCTTTAGGGAAAAGGGGGATTTAGATCTCAAAAACTAGCCTTTGCATTCTCCTCCATATCTTCCCCCTTTGGAGGAAAAGAGAGCCTATGTCTCAGTTTACACTGGGTTAGTCACTTAACTTCTTCCTGCCTCAGTTTCCTCAACTATAAAATGAGGATCACAATAGCATCTACCTGCCAGAGTTGTACTGAGGATCAAATTAAATAATATTTGTAAGGTGCTTAGTACAATGCCTGGCACAGAGTAGGTACTTAATAAATGTTTATTTCCTTTTTCAGATGCTTCAGAGCTGCCAATATCTTCTGGTGATATTATTGCTTTCTCTGAATGCATTCTCTGTCAGTGGGTAGATTGTTTCCATGGGATACTATGCTGGTGCATATACTGTTTCTGCTGGCTGCTGCCAGGCATGGCTCAAGTGGACATGTGATGGTAGAGCTCCTCTTTACTTTTAACTTCAACTAGAAGCTTATCGATAGTGTTATATCTTGAGAAGAGTGAGCTGTGTCCAGCTTTTTCATTTAAGAGTTCTATAGCTTTCCACAGCATTTTAAAAAAAAAACCTGCAATCTCTGCATTCTGCCAAAAGATTAGAAAATTCCTCCCTAGGCAACAGAATGGGTCTTGCTAAAGAGATGAAGGTTGACTGTATTCTAAAGAGCTTGATGCCTGGGGCAAAGAATCTATTGGAAAAGAAATGCTTCTTCTAGAGAGGCTCTAAAAACACAGACCATGTTTGGGGGGCGGGGTAAGGAGAGTTGGATGGGGGAAAGCCAGGAAGGTTTTCTTCAAACCAGCGGTATGCTAGGAGGTATTTAACAACCAACTCTCTGAAAAAAAAATGTATGGTGTAGAGAGGGTTCTTTCTACAGTATGGGCTGGATGAGGTAACCTCTGGGGTCAATTTACAGAATAAAAGAATGAAGATTTGAAAAAAAGAGACCTGGAGGCCACAGTCCAACCCATACCCACCCAAAAGGAAGCCCCACCATAACATACTGGGCCGGTAGTCATCCATCTTCTGCTTGAAAATCTATGAGGAAAGAGAGCCTGCTTCCTTTCTAGAATGCCCAGTTCATTCTCGGTCAGCTTTCAGCGTCAGGGTTCTCTGCCTTTCTCCCCATCAGTCCTGGTTCCGCCTCCTGGCACTAGAGAACGAGTCTAACCCCTTCTTCACAGGACAATCCTTCAAATCCTTTGAAGAAGTTATCAATTCTCCCTGAGTCTGATAGGCTTCAAGCTAAATATGTTCCATTCCTTGTTTAATCCTTATATGACCATCCAATTCAACAAACATTTTTTAAAAATTATTTTTGAAGACTAGGTTCCTATCTCCTCTTAGGGTGAGGTGGCACCATAGTGTGTAGAATACCAGGTGTCGTGTCAGAAGACTCTTCTTCCTGAGTTCAAATCCAGCCTCAAGACACTTACTAGCTGTATGACCCTGGGCAAGTCACTGAACCTTGTTTGGCTTAGTATTCTCATCTGTAAAATGAGCTGGAGAAGGAAATGGCAAACCACTCCAGTATCTTTGCCAAGAAAACCCCAAATAGAGTCACAAAGAGTTAGACATGACTGAAAAAATGACTGAACTGAACTCTCCATCCTCTCACCCAAGTGGGAAGTGCAACAGCCACTTTGACCTGTTCCATTTCTCACCTGGCCTGGTTCTCCTCTCCTTAGACAACCTGGTGGCCCCCTTCTTCCAGGGGCTCACCATATTAATTCCAATCAGTTTAGCCCATTGTAGCTCAGAACTCAAGAGATCAACCAGCTTCAGTCTCCCCAGTAGCATGCACTACCACACCCAGTTTAACAAGATTAAACACTGACTTTGCGTCAGGCACATGCTAGGTATTAGGAAGTCAAAGACAAAAACCAAACAGTCCCTGCACTCAAGAAGTTTACATTTTCCCGAAGGAGCTTACCTCGCTTGATAATCTCAACAGATCCCATAATGATTTTCAGAACTATATAACCCAGACCTAGCCTCTTTCCTCAGCTCTAGTTCAGAGTCACCAACTGCCTTCTGGACAATTCCAATTGGTATCTCATAGGCATCTCAAATTCAATGTGTCCATAACAGAACTCATTATCTTTCCCGTCTAAAGTTCCTCTCTTCCTAACTTCAGTGTTATGATGGAGAGCATCTCCATCCTCCCAGTCACCCAGGTTGACAATCTTAGCATCTTCCTGAACTTTACCCTTTTACTCTCCCCATATATCCGACCCATTGTCAAATGTTTTCATTTCTACCTTAACACCTTTCCCCAATGCATACAGCCACAATCTTACCTGTCCCTCTTCTCCATTTAACCTTCTAAGTGATCTCTCTGACTCTAGTCTCTCTCTACACAATATTTCATCCATGCATCTGTCAAGATGATTTTTCTGCCTTTGTTGTTAAGTTTTTTAGTCATGTCTGACTCTCTGACTCTCCATGACCCCATTTGGAGTTTTCTTGGCAGAGATACTGGTGTGGTTTGCCATTTCCCTCTCCAGCTCTTTTTACAGATGAGGAACTAAGGCAAACAGGATCAAGTGACTTGCCCAGGGTCACATAGCTAGGATGTGTCTGAGTCCAGATTTGAATTTACTAAGTTGAGTCTTCCTGACTTTAGGTCCAGTGCTCTTTTCACTGTACCACCTAGCTGCCCCTTTTCTACCTTAGCTTAGATCTATCTGACTATGTCATTGTCTTGCTCAATGAGCTAGAATGGTTCCTTATTACTTCCATAATAAAAACATAGACTCCTATATGGCTTTTAGAGCTCCTCATAAACTGGCTTCTTTCTACTTTTCCAGTATTCTTACATTTTGCTCCCCTCCAGAAAATCTATGAACCAGCAATGTTGGCCCTTTCCAGTTCATTGAAAACAACACTCCATCTCCTGTGTCCTTTGCACTGTGGTCCCTCTTACCTGAAGTGCTCTGCCCTCTCACCTCTGCCTTTTCGCTTCCCTGGCTTTGTTTAAGATTCAACTCAGATCCTACCTTCTGCAGAAGGCTTTTCCTAGTCCTCCCAGGTGCTAATACCTTTTCCTCTCAGATTTCCTTCCATTTATTCTGTATATATCTTGTTAATTTACATGTTATCCCCTACCCTGAAGTCAGGGGCTGTTTTTTGCCTTTTTTTGTATCCCAGCATTTAGCACAATGCCTGGGCACATGATAAACACTCAAAAAGTGCTGATTTACTGACCGACTCAGGGATTGTAAAGCAGAGACACCTTCAGAGCAAAGAGATTTCTCTTTTCATCTCCTTCCCTGACTTCTGTTAAACATATTTAACAGGTTAAGGAGGCAGGTTCTTTCAAGAAGCAGCATGGCTCTGTGTCTTCATTTGGCAGTTAAAGAATGTCGGTTTGGGCTTGACCTAGAAATCTGGAAATCTGTGGGAAAAGGGGGAAAAACAGCCACTGTCTCTGTCGTAGAAAAACCAACATTGAACACAGAGGCTCAGCCTGAGCCCAAATTCAGCTTAGTATTTAATGCCTATTTGCCTGCCTGCTGTTGTTGGTGTCTAGAAAAGGGAGATGAAGTTCTCACAAAGGGTGGAAGGTATAGAAGGACTTCAGGTGGAGTCAGGACCCTGCCCAAGCCAAAGCTTCCTTGGACTTCTGTTCCTGGATTGCTCTTGGTGCAATTCCCTTCTTTCTGACTGAATTGACACAGTTGTGCCTAACTTTTCTGGCAAGGAACTGGGTGGCTTTTTCCAAAAGATGTTTCAGACTGCTAACTCACAGTCTCTCCATGTCTAATCAAGGAAAGCAATCCATTAGATATGTATTCTTTATTCCCAGCCAGATTGTGAGTGTGTGTGTGTGTGTGTGTGTGTGTGTGTGTGTGTGTGTGTGTTTTCCACTCTTAAATGGAAACACATACGAATAAGAGCTGTGTGTACAAATCCCTTCAGCCAGCCTCTGTGGGAAAGTAATGAATGGGGGCCGTTCTGTGTCAGGAGGCATGACCGATTCTGGAGGAAGGATGCTGTCATTCTGGCATCCCAGCAGCTTTATTTATGATACGCCAAAGTATAAAACCACAGGGCTGGCTGGAGCCTGGCTCTCCAGCCCTAGTGATCGCCTGCAGGGACCACGCAAACGGAAGCCTCCAGATAAGTCGTCTTCTCCAGGGTGCTTGAAGTTTATTTTTGAGAACTATGGCAGGGAAAGACCTCCTTCATTGGCACCTGCTGGCTTTGCTTCTCCTCCCTTTTTGTCTGGGTCAAGATGAATACATGGAGGTGAGCGGAAGAGCTAATAAAGCGGTGGCAAGAATAGTGCAAAGCCACCACCAGACTGGCAGGAGGGAAAAAGTGAGAGAGCGGAGCCATCATATAGCGGGGACTGTGGATAATAACACGTCTCCAGACCCAAAGTCCTTGAGGCCAGAGGTTCTGTCGCACCCTGAGTTTAATGATCTGGCCCAGATCACCTCATACAGGGTCCAGGTACTCTGAATTCCTCTTCTAAGCCTAATTTTGAAGCTTAATGAGGGTAATAACTTGATTTATGTTAACTTTATTTATGTTAATAACTTTAACTTCTTTTTTTAAAATATTAATTGTTTCAGCAGAGGCTGCTAGGCATTCTATTTTTAAAAGTGTTTCCTAAGCTGCTTGTGGGGATGGGAGGTGGCTTGGTGGGGAGGCAGGATCAGTTAGAGCACCAGCAGGGTGGTAGTGATGTGGTTTGACAAAAAGGAGACAAATGGTCAATTCATTGAGATGGGAAGAATTTGATACAGAATAGCCTCCTTTTGTAGAAGGCAGTCCCCTCATTGCTCTGCAGTCTTTATCTATCTAATCTATCTGTCTGTCTATCTATCTAAATATATCTGTCTAATCTCTCTCTCTCTCTCTCTCTTTCTCTATTTCTCTCTCCAATCCTGTATCTGATCTGGATGTTTGTGCAGAAAGGAGGAATTGTCAATACCTGCAGACAGATAAAATATTCAAGATAATTCTAAGAAAGTCAGCTTTTTTAAATCAGTAGTGGGGGAAAGCTCTCCACTCTGAGTTAATTAAAAAAAGATGATGGCATGTATCTTATAGTGACTACTTCTCTAGGTAATTTGATGTATATGCAGACCACTGAACCTCAGTGCTTATTTTGTTTGGAGAGTACCAAGTTAAAAATGAGGTATAACCTTAGAGACCTGAGTTGGCATCTGACTCAAACTGATCATTAAGGAGGACTTTTCTTCTTTAGAATCCCTGCCCCTCAGAAAACTGCACTAACACTTTTTGGGTCAAGAAAGCATTGCCCTGTTTTTGGGGTAGAACTCCAATGGACTGGACTCGGGTGACAGTGACAATGTCATTTGGAACCCTGATGCTAGGGAAAAAACCCCACCTTTGAATTAACTGGGGCATATGCAATTTTCATTAAAGAAAAACTAGTCAATGCTTCTTTTTGTGTCCCCAGTGCTTAGCATAGTGCCCGACACATAGTAGGTACTTAATAAATTTTTTTTGATTGATTGATTATAGGTAGTAGGCTATGGTGAGAAGGCTGAGGATTAAAGGTCAAGAATAGTTATTTCCATTTATGAGCCATTTTATACAAAACAGCTAACCAGCTTTTACTAGAGAAATGCCCTGTTCTATTCACTAAATAGCAACAGATAGGAAGAAAACATAAATTTATTAAGCACCTACTATGTGCCAGGCAGTATACTAAGAGCTTTACAAATATCTCATTTGATCTTCACCACAAGTTAGGGTATGGGGGAGAGGGTCAAAGTTATTTGTAGTCTTTAAATCCAGGGATAACAGGTACCACAGCTTATAACATTAGCTGGATATGCGCCAGATCTCCAGGGTTATGTAGTATAGTGAAACAGAAATGGACTTGAGATTTCACCAGCCTGGTTGTTGCAGTTTGTCATGTAGTAATTAATTAGTATTGTCAACCCACATCTGCCTCACTCTGTCTCTGGAAGCTCAAGCTGTTCTTGACAAACCAGAACTAATGAAGAGGAACCTGTCACCTCAAGGGCAAAACCTACATCAAGCCACAGAGAAAGGGGGAAATGGATTAGCCAGTAATTAAAAACTACAACTAGCAGGTGTTAAACTTCAGAGATGAAACTTCAGCTTTCTGAATTCTTGGCAGAGTATGGGACATCACAGAAAGCTCTGGGTTTGGAATTCATGAGGTTACACAGTTATAGCTGAGAGGGAATCTTGGAGTGCCTTCTGGTTCAACCCCCTCGATCTTCAGATGAGGAGATTCAGGCTTGGCTGGGTGCCCAAAGTCACCCAGGTAGTAAGTATCAGAAGTGGGATTTGAACTTAGATGCTCTGACTCCCAAACCAATGATTTTTCCATTACTGGAGAATCTGGATTTGAATGCCACTCCTTACTAACAGGCTGATTTAGGCAAATGGCTCCACTTGGGGCTCCATTTTCCTCACCTATAAAATAAAAAGGTTGAGCTAGAAGATGACCTTGGAGATTCCTTCAAATTCCATCACCTATGTGGCTAAGGCACCCCCCAAAAATAAGAGCAGTGATTGACCATGTGAATAGCTAGGAAAGGATCCAAGTTGAGCCTAGGTGAGTTGTATGGCATCTCTGTCAAACAGAAGAGCATGGTTCTGGGTTCAGCGAGCCAGCCTCACTCACTGTGAGCTCCTCTTGGCACAAATTCTGCTCTGGTAATGGTTCCTAGGAATAGAGTTGTTATTTTTTTTTTTTAATCTTAAAGGCTTGATTTATAATCCTGGACATAGAGTCGATACCTCCTTGCCTGAATTAATCAGGCTGAAGCCTGCTAGAAGGTCCATAGATAGGCCAAGTAGATCTTCTGAGGGTTCCATTTAGCTCTATGGGTCATTCAAAAGTCCTTTAAGGGCTTTTGCAATTAACCAGAGCCTTGAAAAGAATACAAAGGAGAAAGCTTTTGCATGAGGATGTCATAGGATCCTAAGTTTAATGCTGAAGGGGACATTAAAGGCAAGTGAGTCCAATCCTCTCATTTTACAGATGAGACTGAGGCCCAGAGAAGTTAAGGGATTTGCCACACAAATACTAAATGTCAGAGGCAAAGTTTGAACCCAATTCCTCTCACTCCAAATCCAGCTCTCCTTTCACTATACTCTGCTGGCTCAGGATCCTCCTTGAGCCATTCCCACAAGGTTGTGCCTCACAGCTGTGGCAGAATTGTGTCCTCCTGCTTAGCCTCTGCTTTCTCAGTATAATGCTCTCCTCTTTACTCCTACTTTGAGAGACAACCTCTCATCCCTGGGTCTAGGGGCATTAAAAATGCTTCCAGTTTATTACCTGAGGCTCAATTAAAACTTTTGTACACATGTCTCTTTTCCCCTACAATTTATTTTTGACACAGACCTGAATTACTGGTGGCTAAGAAAACTGGCAAAATCCCACCAAGAAAAGTTGGATAATTACTTTTCAGGTTACAGTAAGCTTTGGCCTCACATGTGGGATGACTCAGTTGACATCTTTAGCTTTCCAGGCTGCCTGAAATCTCCCTAGTATTTCTTAATCAAGTATGGCTGATTCTTTTCCCACCGACTTGACAACTGGGGCCTGGAAGGCGGCCACCTCCACACAGGGTTGGTGCTGGCTGGATTAGTAGAAATTTTCTCTGGCTCACTGAATGGGTGCTGCAGGGCCTGGAAATAATGTTCTATTCTCTGTTGGGGCAGCTTAATAACAATCTTTAAAGCAACAGGGGAAAAAAAGATGAAGAGGATAGGAAAAGTCTGTCTGCATTTCTGAATAAAGGCATGATGAAATTAGAAGACCACAGTGGTTACGCTAAGTGGCCTTCACTCTTATTTTCAGCTCAGAATGCTTCTCTGAAGAGTCATTAGCTATTACAAGGAAATAGGCTAGGAGAAATTTGGAGTTTAATCTCTTTGGAGAGATTCCTTTCTTTTTGTTTTTCTTGACAGGAAATCCCTTAGCAACAAATACTGTTTTAGAGAAACCATTGTATTATTAAAACACATGTAGGAAGTTTTTCATATAACAATTTTTCATATTACACAGTTGATGTGGGTTTTGCCAACTTGGGCTCATTCCTAGTGATTTGGCAAGTAACACTCACCCTCCAGCTGCTCAAATGCCTTCTTGGAATCAACTCTATTAATTTTTAAATCAAGATAGAGAAATGAAAAGGATCCCTGGTTGGTCAGACCTTAGAGCTCATCTGTCTCTTCTAGTCCATCTATTACTACTTGAAAAACTGAATTTCAGAGAGGGGAAGAAACTCTTCCAAAGACAGTGTGCCAGCTCGTTAGTGGCAGAACCAGGATTAGGACTCTGACAATTATCGAGAAATTACCAGGTGAAAATTAGAAGACCATAGTCTTTTTGAAAGTGAAGTTGAAGTTGTTTTGGAATTTATAGTGATCTTCTTTCCCTAAGGAAATAAATAACATCCATTTAGTATGGGACAACTGTTATAAAATAGGCATTTTTATTGTCATTGGGTGGATGATTCCAAATAGCTAAGAAGTAACGAAGTGGCTGTTTCTGTAACTGACTGGGGCTTGATCAACATCTGTTGATATTAATGACTCTTACATTTGGAAGAGTAACTTCTCCAGGCTGGTTGGCCTTTGGGGACTGTTGCCATTTGGGGAAAGAAAGATCCCAGGATTCTGGATTTAGGTTTGGAAGGGACAAGTAGTTCAAGCTATCTCACCTTCTCATTTTAGAGATGAGGAAAATGAAGCTCAGCCAGAGAGATTAAGTCACTTGCCAAGGTAGCACATGTAGCAAGCAATAGGGCTGAAATTTGAACTCAGGTCCTCCCTCCAAATCCAGTGCTCTTGAGCATCCCATCAGACTTTTATCATCTAGAAGGATTTCTTGCCATTGCTGATATACACAGGAAAAGGAAAACTCTTTCCTGGAGTGTCCTCCTTGCTACTTTTTTTACAGGCTCCTTTATAGGATCATTGGATTTAGAGTTAGAAGGAAGGGTTATCTGATCCAACCCCTGAATCTTATAGATAAGGAAACAGACCCAGGCAGGGAATGTGACTTGCACCCCTCCAAAGAAACAAAACAAAACAAAACAGAACTAGTAAGTAGCTGAGCTAAGATTCAGTCTCAGATTCTCTGACTCAAAATCCAGTTCTCTTTCCACTACCTATCGGTTGTCTTGTTTACTCTTGTCTTCCTGGGATTGCATGGTCACTAGAATGGCTGCCTCCTCCCCACCCTCCTCATGCTTGCTTTATTAGCCTAGAGTTGGACCCCAAACCATTTAGATGTCAAGGCCAGATGGAAATCAAGAATGAATGGGCAATTTCAATTGAAGTTCTGTTCTGTATCTTTTTAAAGACATCTCAAGCTGGAGCACTTCCACCTGACTGCAGCAAGTGTTGCCATGGAGATTTTGGGTACCGAGGCTATCAAGGCCCTCCTGGACCACCTGGCCCCCCTGGAATCCCAGGTAAGGATGAAAAATGGGAAGCACTGTGTTATATCCATCTCATCACTGACAGAGCTAGAGGCTGGGACCTCCTCTTTGCTCTACTATGTACAGGAATGAAGAAGTCCAGTAGAAAATGGATTGGGCAAAAGGAATAGGCATTGAGAGTGGAGAACAAACTCTGTAGCCCCTATTGTTGGTACCACTCTCGTGCCACTTATAATTATTTTTGTGGCTAGTCATGTATGTGGCTTATTTTCTCACTTAGATGATAAGTTCTTAGAAGTGAGACCATATCTTATGCTCATTGTGTCTTCCATAATTCTTAGCATTGTGCCTTCCATGTTGCAGGTGCTGAAAGAAAAAACTAATTTTTTAATTTTTAAAAATTTTATATGGGGCAGCTAGGTGGCACAGTAGATAGAGATTCAGACTTGGAGTCAGGAGGACCTGAGTTCAAATCTGACCTCAGACACTTGACATTTACTAGCTGTGTGACCCTGGGCAAGTCACTTCATCCTGATTGCCTCACCAAAAAATAAAAAAAAATCTTATTTTTATTGATGTCTTTTATTCTTACAGAACATTGTGCTCTCTATATCCCTCCCTCATACTTAATCCAGAGAGCCATGCCTTGTGACAAAAATTAAAAATAAGAGAGCAGTTCAATAAAATCAAGCTCTACGACTTCTGTACCTAATAAGAATGGCCAGCATTTATAAAGCACTTTACAAATATAATCTCATTTTATCCTCACAACGATCCTGGGAAGTGGGTGTTATTAATGTCCCCCTTTTACAGATGAGGAAACTGAGGCAGACAGAGGTTAGGTGATTTGCTCAGAAGTCAAATTTGAAGTCAGGTCTTTCCGACTCTGGGTTGAGCATTCTATTCACTGTGTCACCCTGTTGCCTCTAATAGCTGTCTTTTAGTAAATGCCATGCCCAGAGTCTCTAACTTCTTACCGGCTTCTACTTAGTATTTGTGTGACCTTGTACAAGTCATCTCCTCCCCTCTGGATCTGAGTTTCCTTATATGAAGTGAATGTTGGACTAGATAATCTCTTAGGTCTTTCCACCTCCAATATTCTCCATCTACATTTTGGTTTTAAAATGAACCCACTCCTCCTAATCATGCAGGAGAACATCACTACTTAGGGCATCAAGGCTACAAGACATTGACTCATTTGGAAGCTAAGCACCATCTGGGTCTGTGATTATCTATCTTGCCACACTGCGCTCAGAATGGAAAAGTCTAAGTGTGTCAATACTATCCAATCCAATCAACATTTATTAAGTGCCTACTATGTGCCTGGGACTGTGCAAAGTGCTAGGGATACAATTAACAAAAAGAAAGACAGTACCTGCCCTCAGGGAGCTTACAGTCTAGTGAGGGGAGAGAACACACAGGGAAAGAAGGGGTGAGGTGAGACAGAACATCAGGGGAGACCATCTTGTTTCTTAGAGCTGAAATCAAGCAAGGCCCCAGATGCACAGTGGAGTGCTCCTACTTAAAGGGCTACATTTCCTTAGCATTGGAGAACACTTTTAGTTTATGTTCTTGACTAGTCACTGGTTATCTGGAGACTGCAGCCTATTGCATAAGCTACGGAGGTTCTGCTACTGTGGATATTTACTACAATGTATTGCCCACTGATAATCAATCGCTGTGCTTTTAAATTTCTGTCCCACCAAAGGGGTAAGAAGCCGAAATTCTATAATCAAAAAGACATTAGGGGTGGAAGGAGTGGAGTGGGGTGGGGGGCTTCTTTCTTTTCAAGGGGATACCATTAAAAGAGACAGTCCCTGAGAGGTCAAATGCCATCATCAACCAATACTTTGTGTGAAGGCATTGGGATCACAAGATTTTTGAGCTGAAAGGAACCACATTCCCCATTCTGAAAATAATTAGTTAAACCACTACTTGTTACCTGGCACTTCTGTCTCTGGCCTGCTTTGTGCAGCTCTGGCTATTCACAGATTAGACACTGGTCCTGTCCAGACTACGTTTAAAATTCTGTTAACACAAGCAATTCAATAAACTTGTTTTTTTTTGGGGGGGGGGGTAGGCAATGAGGTTAAGTGATTTGCCCAGGGTCGCACAGCTAGTAAGTGTTATGTCTCTGAGGCCGGATTTGAACTCAGGTTCTCCTGAATCCAGGGCTGGTGCTCTATCCACCTAGCTGCCCCTATCAACCTGTTTTTTAGGGATAATGTGAGCTCTTGGACTGGCTGTTCATAGTTAAGTTTTTTTTCCCTCAACAGTGGATTCAATTCTTAGCCCTGGATGGTTTCTTGACATTTTAGCTCTTGATGAGATCTAGCCAACATAGAATTAAAGGGGGATGACATTTGTAATAGAAAGATCCATTTTAAAACATTAACATGCTCTTCATTGGAGTTGTTTTGAGAGTCATTTGGTATTTTCAATTTCTGACATTTTGATGGAGAAATTTCACCTTGCTTGTTGGTTTCATTAAGGAAAGAAGACTCATGAGCTTGAAAATGAGTGCCAACTTGGCAAGTACAAATACTCTCAAATGTTGTCTGGTTATTTTAAGGAAATCATGGAAACAATGGCAACAACGGAGCCACTGGGCATGACGGGGCGAAAGGTGAGAAAGGAGACAAAGGAGACCTAGGTCCTAGAGGAGAGAGAGGGCAGCATGGCCCTAAAGGAGAGAAGGGCTATCCCGGGATTCCTCCTGAACTGCAGGTAGGTGGCCTGTAAGAATCTGATAAGGTCTGGGTTGTACCATTCAGTGGCAAGAATGCTAGAGGAGGAATTGGGAACCCTGTGTTCCCTAAGTCAGTCTACCCCTGCTCTTGGGGCTTTTCCTCTCCAAGGATCAGAGCTTTTCTGAAATTCTGCCTAGTGTGTCTATAGAGTGCACTTAATAAATGTTTGTTGATTGAGTGATTGATGTCATATGGCTCCCAGGACAAAATACTCAAAACGTACCTCCCTCTTTTAATGCAAACAAAGATTACATTAGTTTTTTTTTTTTTTTGGTTAGTATGTCCCACTGTTGACTTATATTGAGTTTGCAATGCATTACAAAGTCATAAACAGGCTAGATGACAAGCTTAAGAAGATAACATTTTATAGGGATACAGGCAAAATCAAGCACATCTTTAAAAAATCAACTGTTCATAGAGAAGACATGGATGGATGTTAACCAGCTGGTAAAGCTGGATGAGATTTAACAGTGTGATTTAGCAGATAAAGAAGCTGCCTCTATCAAAGATTGTTAATAGCAGTGGGATGCCCCTTTGAGCTCTGGGTTTGTGCTGAGGAGTGCATGGTGGGAAGTAATTTAGACCCTCACTAAGCATGCTAGGGATGGAAATTTTCAACTCAACTTGTTAGCCAAAGAGTGGGTGAAGAAAGTGGGCCCTTGGGGGTGGCAGGGCAGCGGATATGGAGCAGAAACAGCTGTGGAAACCTGCCTGGGGGTAGGGGGTGGGACAGACACAGCTGTGCAGAACTGGAGCTGATGTGGCAGTGTTGAATAGCCCAAGATGCTGTCTTCTCTTTCCAGGCTATGGGGAAATGTAGTCAAGATGAGGGGGTGAGGCAAAGAGGTGATTGCAAAACTAACTATTTGTAATCTCTCTTGCAGTTGGGTGCCAATGGTATTTGTTTCTAAGCATGTTTCTTTATTCTGCTGTAAACTGTGCTATGGAACTAGTTTTACTTCTTAAACTTCTGGAGTGACCCAAGCATGTGTATTTCCTTGTTTCCATCGGTTTGTGGCATGAGTGTTCAGGGGACAGATCTGGAAAAAACATCATACCTCTTCCGAGTGTAGGGCTGAGATCCCAACTCTTGTTAGGCCCAACCCAGTCTTTTGTTAGAGAATCTCTCTCCAACTGGGAGCATTTATTTCATAGCTACAGTCCCAAGGACAGAATTAATACGAACCGAGGCCTTTCAAGAACTCCCTAGTGACAATTAGTATTAGAGCTGGGTTAAGGAAGGCAAAATTTTTAGAACATATGTGGTGACAATCCTACTCGACTCTCCATCATACTCATTACCTCTGATTTGTAGATTATCGCTTAGGAGTCTGTATTTGTAATGACAAGCTATTATTTGCCATTATCAGAAACATAAATGCAGTATATACAATCTGCAGCTTATTACATAGTTCTTCCTGCTCCCCCCTTACACCCCACTTTGCTAAAAGCAAGAACCCTAAGCCTCTGTTATTGTTTTATACAGCTGCTATAGCTACCTTCATGCTGAACTGCTATGGCAAAGTGATTTTTTTTTTTGCCACACTTGTTCTCTATACAGGAGGTTCAGTTGCTGGAGTCTTTTTGCATAAGACTTTTTAACTATCTGACTGCCTATCTATCTTCCTTCCTTCTTTCCTTCCTTCCCTTTTTCCTTCCTTCCTTTCTTCTTCTCTTCCTTCCTCCTTTCCTTCCTTCCTTTCTTTTCTTTCCTCCTTCTCTCTTTCCCTCCTTCCCTCCCTCCCTTCTTTCCTTCTTTCCTTCCTTTTCTGAGGTAGGATGCTAACTGACTTGATTCTTTTTTACTCTATCAGAGATTTCATTAGCGTAAGGAGCTCCCATGTGAGCAAACTTTTTCTGGCAATGCAATTGGCGATTTCTAGTCTTTGGGAGTTTCCTGGGAGCACTGAGTTAAATGACTTACCTAGAGTAAGATACTCAGTCTATGTCAGTGGCAGGACTTGAACCTAAGTCTTCCTGACTTCAAAGATATTAAATTCTCTTCCCATTGAACCATACTGTTTAATCATCTTGACTAACCTGCCTCTGCTTATTAACATATTCTGTCCAGAGCCTCTAACCCAAAGAAGATGCCCTCAGCAGTGAGAGGGCCTCAGGCAGAAATCCAACTACTAACTACTTTGTAGTTCTGCCTACCTCTTTTCTCCTTTCCTATTGAACAAACTTCAGACACCACTTCCCATCTTGATGCTTCTTTGCATTGACATCCTCTCAGTCCAGGCCATCTCAATTCAAGTCCAATGCTAATGCCATTGAGCCACATTGCCTCAGTCAAGTGTATTCTGTTCAGCTGAATGCTTTTTGGAACTCATTTAATTCTATGAAACAGGGAATTCATTACCTTTTTGTGGGTCACAGACCCTTTTCCACAAATGGATGAAGCCTGTGGATCTCTTCTTACGATAATGATTTTGAATGCATTAAAAATACCTAAGATTATAAAGGAAACCAATTATAATGAAGTTATAATTTTTTTTAATTCCAGACACCAGGGTAATAACCTTTGATCTAAGAGGAGCCTTTTTAAACTCATTTTAGGAAAACCTTTTTAGTATCATAATTTTTGCAGAAATACATATTAAAACTACCTAGACAAGGCTGAAATTGGCATTGTATGTAAAATCATTATTTTCTAGGACTTTATTCTGGCTTAGAAATTGGTTGACATGGTTACACCGCTGAAACAGAGCAGGAAAATCACTTTAGTTTACTTTAGTTGGCAATGTGGGATAATACAACTGGTGTATTAAAATTATTCCTTATGATTACCTTTGATCGAGTTATTGAACTTATTGGAAATATGGCAGCTACTCAACTTCCATATTTCCATAAAAACATATAATCTATTATAGCACTCAATGATGGTATGTAAATGACATCTCTGATGTTGATATAGTACAAACAAAAGCTGATTATATGTTATGTATTTTATTATGTTTTATGTTTATGTTTTTATGTTATATGTTAATCTATGATCTGCATTGGTAGGAGTGCCCATTTTGGTGAAATCACTATGCTAGGTGCTGGAGATACAAAAATGAAATAAAACACACATCCTGCCTTAAGGAGCTTCCAATTTTTATTCTATTTTTATAAAGCTTTACAGTTTTCAAAGGGCTTTCTCATATATTATCCCATACAACAACTCCATGCTATAGAAAGGATAGATATTATTATTCCTATTTTATAGATAGGAAAACTGAAGTTGAGTAAGGGTGACTTGTCCATGGCCACATAGCTGGTCAATGTTGGAGTCAGGTTTTGAAGCATCCAAAGTCAGTGTTCTTTTCACAATACCACATTCAGAAGATCTTAAATATCTGTCTTATCTGCCACCACCACCCCCTTCCCTCTGTTGCCTCTCTAGCACAAGACCTCATCACCACCTACCCATAATATTTCAATGACTCTCTAACAGGTTTTCACAGGTGTTATCTCCTTGCTCCAATCTATCCTTCCTATTGCTGCCAGACTAATTTTTATGCACATATCTAATTACATTACTCCACTGCTTAAAAATCAACATTGACTCCCTATTGCCTACCAAGTGAAGTTCAATCTTCTTCCACAGACATTCCATGCTTTTCACAATATCATATACTGGTGCTCTAGTCAAACTGCATCAGTCTGTCCCCTCACCTCCCGTACCCCCAATAAACATGCCCAACTCTTTCTCTCTTCTCAGCTGGGTATTATTGCCTATTTCTGGAATATCCTCTCTCTACTTCTTTGCCTTTGGGAGAAGAATGCCACAGTAGCGAGAACCCTGGAGGTGGAGTCAGGACAAACCCAGATTGGAATCTCTACCCTGACACTTCCTTAACATCTCTGAGCTTCACTTTACCCATCTGTGAGATAGGAACAATTAATTTTGATGGTTGTGATGCAGTCAATATTAGTTATTCCCAAAAAGCTTGATCACTATATGGAAAATCAAAGTAGCACATTCGTGAATAAGGGCCCACCTTGAGAATCAGGAAGATATGGGTTTAAAAGAGCTATTTCTGACCCATCCTAGCTGTGCAACCACAGGTAAGCCCCAGGCAGCTCTCTAGTATTACTTGGGACATAGTTGCCAAACTGCATCCGAGGCAGAGTTTTCATAAAAGGAATGCCCCACATGCATTAAATCAAGGTCAGATCCAAAAACAACAATTGAAGCATTAAAGGACAGTTTTTATTTGACTGTTAAAATTTCTGTATTCAGTCGTTTTTCAGTCATGTCTGACTTTCTGACCCCATTTGGGGTTTTCTTGGCAAGTCACTTAACACTGTTTCTTTTTTTTTAAGTTTCCTCATCTATAAAATGATCCCTGGCAAACATGATCCCTGGCATTCTTCAGATTACAAGCTAATAACTTTGATTCATATATTCTACTTTTAAAACTACTTAATGTAATGTTATTACTGTTGTTTTAGCTGTGTCTGACTCTTTGTCACCCCATTTGGGGCTTTCTTGGCAAAGATACTGGAGTGGTTTGCCATTTCTTTCCCTAGCTCATTTTACAGATGAGAAAACTGAGGCAAATAGGGTTAAGTGATTTCTCCGGGTCCTACAGCTACTGAGTATCTGAGGACAGATTTGAACTCAGGAAGATGAGTCTTTCTGACTCCAAGCCTAGCACTCTATCCACTGCACCACCTACCTAGCTGCCCTGTTAAATTCTTACCCATCTTTTAAATACCAACTCGGATCATGCTTTCCCTTCATGAAGCTTTCCTTGTTCCCTCTCCCCTGCCCTAGGAGTAAACTCTCAGACCTCATGTGATGTTTTGCTCCTCTCTGATGTACTACTAATCACACATTATTTCATATCATAGTTATCATTATGTTGGTATTTTAGCTCCTGATAACTTATGATCTCCCTGAAAGAGATTGTTTCTAAACTTTGTATTTCCCCCAGAGTCAAGTCTGGCACCTATCTAGACTATATCTAACTCAGAGGGCATTTAGTAAATATTTTTTGATAGAAAAAAATACCAAACTTTCCTGCTAAACTTGGAATCACTGGACCTGGGTTCAGTTTCAGGCTCTGCCCCTCACTCCTTGGATGACCTCAGATAAGTTGCTTAACCTCTGTAGGCCCTAATCTCCTTATCTGTCAGATGAGAGGGTTGGACTTGAGGTAGTATGGGCTCCGGAATATAATGCTGGAATTGGAGTCAAAAAAGACCCAGATTCAAATCCTGTCTCAGGCACGTCATGAGCTATGTGTCTGTCACTTAACTGTTCTGTGCCTCAGTTGGCTCTTCTGTACAATTAGGGGATTTGGACTCCATGGCCTCTAAGTTCTCCTGGTTCTACATCTATGATCTTCTTAACTGAATATCAGAAGAGAAGAACTGAGATGTGGTTGGGCCCCCAGCTCCTTTTCATGTTCCTCCTTTACCCATTCCATAACCAAGGCTATTTCCACAGATTGCCTTCATGGCATCCATGGCTACTCACTTCAGCAACCAAAACAGTGGAATAATCTTCAGTAGTGTGGAAACCAACATTGGAAATTTCTTTGATGTCATGACTGGAAGATTTGGGGCCCCAGTGACAGGTGAGTGGATTCTGTCTTGTTTTTTAAAAGTCAGTAAGACAGGAAGGAATTCTTTATCTCAAATAGGCAAAAAAAGCAGTTTATTAATGATTGTTTGATATATAGAATATAGAGGAATTTGGAGCTGACTGTTAAACCATAGAAACAATCACAGAATTTGAGTGGGAAAGGGGACATTTAAGGGGACATGTAGGCCAACTCATGGCCCAAGAGGAATATACTCTATAGCAGAGGTATCAAAAACCTAGCACTCCTGAGTCTGGCAGAACCAGATTAAAATGTAATTGAGAAACATTAAATATTAACAAAACAAAAATGCAATAGAACACAAATAATATTAATATGTGGTTTTCTAAGTCAATATGTAGCTTCAGGAATCCTTGTACAGTTTAGTGGCTCTGATTCTATTTCAGTTTGATACCAATGGTCCAGGGGTGGGGAACCTATGGCCTTGAGGCCAGACGTGGCCCTCTAGGTCCTCAAGTGTGGCCTTTTTTACTGAATCCAAACTTCTCAGAACAAATCCCCATAACAAAAGGATTTATTTTGTAAAATTTGGACTCAGTCAAAAGGCTGCACCCAAGGACCTAGAAAGCCACATGTGGCCTTGAGGCGACAGGTTCCCCACCCCTGATCTAGTCTATGTCATCCCTGACAAGTAAATGGTCATCCAGCTTCTGCCTGAAACCCTCTTATAAGGGGGAACCTCTTATTTCTTAAGAAGGCCCATTCCAAAGATATCCAATCCTCAACCTTCCTCATAAAAGAGAAGCCCTCCCTTTTCCAAAGACATGGGAAGCCAGTGGTGGGTAGCCTTTAATTTCCTCCAAACCTATCAAAGCTATGAAATCAGTCATCATTCTCTTTTTTCTTCCCCTCCCCCATTACACTAGTGTTTATTTTTTCCCTTCCTGAGAATGAAATTTTGCTTCTCTCAAGAACTTTCAACAACTCCTCATTGTCTATTTAAGCCTGCAGGTGGCTGTGGTAACCTTAACTTGGGGTGCACCTCCTTGCCCTGAAGTATACTTCCATTCCTCTCAGCGTATCCAAGACAAGCCTAATCGCCCTGTCCATCCACCTTACCACTTGTTCCAGGCACAAAACATGTCTTTTAATGGCAGGGATCACAAGAGATTCAATTCAATTACACTAAAGAAGCATTTATTAAATGCCATTATCAGTCACATAGCCATCATCACTCTTTCAATCTTATTCAGCCCTTTAAAAAGCCTGCAGAGCTATTCACTGTCTTTTTAGATGTGTGCTTACACCCTTACAAAGCCATCCAATGCATTCCAGTCTGCTAATGTAACATGGGTAACCTTGGATTGTGGCTGATTCAAAAATACTTGTCCCTTTCCCTCTCCCCACTGCAGCCTATGCACTGACATATGCACAGGTGTTAAGAGATTTCCCTCCAACCTCAAAGTTATGCTTTTATTTTCTTCTTAGTTCACTGGAGGGACTTTAGAGTCCAACTTTTAAAATGTTTCTGTTCATTTTTAATTAATGACATGGAATTAAAGGAAGCTTTAGACTTTTTGAAGAAAAACCAGACTTTTGGTGCATTTTTAGCCCATTTTGAAAAGACAGGGATCTAGATATGCAGTTGTTGTTCAGTTGTGTCTGACTCTTCATGACCCCATTTGGGTTTTCTTGGCAAAGATACTGGAGTGGTTTGCCATTTCCTTCTCCAGCTCATTTTACAGTTGAGGAACTGAAGCAACCAGGGTTAAGTGACTCACCCAGGATCGCCCAGCTAGTAAGTGCCTGAGGCCAGATTTGAATTCAGAAAGATGAGTCTTCCTGACTCCGGGCCCATCACTCTACCCGCTGTGTCACCTAGCTGCCCACAACTGGAGTAATAGGATTCTATTGTTTGATCTACTGTGGTCACCTCATTGATGGTGTGTGGTTTCACACCTTTCCAATTCACAACAAGAAAACATACCAACAATATTTCTTGCAAGATTATTTATAGATTGTTGCTAGTGGGGATTTTAGAATCCATCTAGTACAACCTCCTCATTTTCCAGATGAAGAAACTGAGGTCCAGGATGATGATTTGCCCAGAGTTATAGAGGATTTTTAGGACTCTAAACCCTGCACATTCCACTGTTTCAGGGCTAATTGTTCTAGTCTAAGACCTATAGAGCCTTAAATCATCCAGTCTCTCATTATCAAGCAATTCCTAAGTGTTTGTCAGGCCATGAGATCTCTATCACCAGGCTCAAGGCAGTTCACTTTGCTCACCCTGAGAAAGACTCAGTTGATCAGAAGCTTCAATTCTGCAAAAGATGTTGGGGCAGGAGTTTGTCTGCGAATGCCAACATTTACCTCGGAATGAGCATGACACTATAATAAAGTAGAGTTCTACTCTTTCCTCCTCAAATGAGTCAGGGTCTACAGCGAATAATTAAAAGAGAGGAATTGATTAGTTAAGCAGAAAACAAAACTACCCTAAGGAGGGTTCCCCTACCCCAACATCTAACTTTTTCTATTCCCAAGGAGAAAAGCTTTGAGATACACTCCTAGGGGAAGAACAACAGTCAATCAATAAGCATTTATTAAGTGCCTACTATGTACTGACCCAGACACCACTGTGCTAAGCTCTGTGGGTACAAAAAAGGTAAAAGATGGTCCCTGCTCTAAAGGAGCTCACAGGCCAATGGGGGAAACAATATGCAAATGATTATGGATAGACAACTATAGACAGGATAAACTGGAAATAATCATCATAGGAAAGGCACTAGAAGTAAGAGAATTGTGGGAAGAAACTCCCTGTAGAAGGTGGCAATGGAATCTTTGCTCAAAAGATCTTACAACTTTTCCTTGATATTTTTCTAGTAAGCAATAGCAATTGGTTCACTAAAAGAAAGGATGGCATTTTGCAGTTACAAAATTCTCTAAGAGCTATTTTTTTCTTCTGTTTTGTTTCTTCCTTGTGGCTCCTCCTATTGGTTCTAATTCTTCTTTATAATATGACTAATGTGAAAATACATTTAATAGGAATGTATATGTATAGCCTATAAGATTGCTTGCTGTCTTGGGGAGGGAGGGAGAGAAAAATTTAAAACTCAAAAGCTTATGGAAGTGATTGTTGATAAATCAAAATAAATTAATAAAAACATTTTTAAAATGCACAAAATTCCCTAAGACAAACATGTCCTTATAAACTTTATAAACAAGAGCCTAGAACTGTAGAGGCCAGGCATCATGAATGCATTGCAGCAGTCAAGGTTTCACTGGCCTTAGTAAAACTAGGAACTTTGGAGAGGAAGGCAGAAAACATAAACAAATAGACATTAAACACATTCCTTTTCCTTATGGATCTTATAATTGTACTGGGGGGTCCACAAGCACACACATGAAAAAATGACTCATGGACATTTATAAAGCCATCTAAGGGTGACAGCAGGCCTTTAAAAAGGGACCTGCTAGACACTGGTTCTCTCTACCAAGGTCTAACATGGAAATCCAATGAGACCAGTATGAGGACCTTAAGCATGTCTCTTGTTCGTGCCTGATTCAAGTACGTTACATTTGCTATCTTTAATTGTTTTTCTTTTCTTATCATAAACTTGTCAAACCCTGAAAATAAATGACCAAAGAGACATAGAGATTATACACCAATTGTTAACTCTGAAAATACCAAAGAACTCACAGAGGTTGTACCACAACTGCTAACTCTAAAAAATAAAATAAAATAAATCAAACAGCTCACAGAGCTTATAGACAAAAAAAACCTTCTTTATTTCATTGGAGGAGGGGAAACTAGACATGCATGCAGCTAAGACTGAGGAGACACCAAGGCAGCAGGGCTAAGCCTTGATACATATAGTTGTGGCTACACAAAGAACCAAGCAGTGAGGTATAACAGCAACAATGAGGCATATTTGCCTAGTGACGGAGAGACTATTCATATCAGGGCTTCATGACTAGAATGGGGTTTCTGCAGGTGCTTATCCAAACTCAGGGACCACTTGGGGCTGGTTTGAACCAATTCTGTGATTTAGCTGCAGCAGAATGCATCCAGAAGGTGAGCGCAAAGGATTGTTGTTATGCCAAGATCAAGGCACAGCCTACTTGCTGGGTAACAAGGTGTCTCCTAATAGTGAGAAAAGAGAGGAGTGAAATGAGGGAAGCTGTCTTGGAGTGGGGGTCCTGACAAATTTAACAATGATAAATAAACGCAAAGATTTCAATTACATAGAAGAAGAAAAGAGAGGATTGTTGAAATCATAAATGTCTATTACATGATGTAGGTAGGTGGCTCAATGGATAGAGCACTAGCCCTAGAGTAAGGGGGGAGCTGAGTTCAAATTTGACTTTAGACACTCACTAGCTGTGTGACCCTGGGTAAGTCACAACTTCTGTTTGCCTTAATCCACTAGAGAAGGAAATGGCAAACCACTCCAGTGTCTTTGCCAAGAAAACCCCACGGACAGTATGGCCCACCAGGCAGTGAAGAATCAAACACGACAGAACAATGACACAACATTAAATTTAACAAGACAGTAATAAAATTGTCCTGTTTGTGTCCCCTTTGAACTTTCTGTTTTCTTCTGTGCAATTTAAAAAAATCGTCAATTTTTTTCCCTCTTTTTTTCACCACCTTTATCCTTTCTGTGGCACCTTTTCCAGGGGTCTATTTCTTTACCTTCAGCATGATGAAGCATGAAGACGTGGAAGAAGTGTATGTGTACCTGATGCACAATGGTAACACTGTCTTCAGCATGTACAGGTACCTGACTGCTCTTACCAAGGTCCTCAAATGTCTTCCTGTTAGAGCTTATAGAGAGTTTGTCTTGTCAAGACAGGGCTCCTCTTTTCCCAGAGCTTCTGCTTCATAGATTTATGTAGGCATGTCTATGTCTATGCAGACTTAAAACTTTTGAGAATAGTTCCATTTAAAGTCATAAGCAGAGGTGTATTGGAACCAGCTGGGACTGCTCCCAAGAGTCAGCTAAATTTTCAACATGAGCATTAGTTCCTTGGAAGTCAGCAAACATTACAAATCAGGGATAGATTTATTGTTTTGTTGATTGTCCAGACTTTAAAAAAAATCATGGAAAAATGTGAATAATTCAGATTAAACTTAAAAGTGTATTCATCAGATATCCCCTCTTCCCCAGTCTGATTGTTAAATGTTGCCAGGATACTCCTGGTTTTGAGGCAAAGAATCCATTGAATTTAAGCAGAGTTTGGCAGCCACTATTAAAGGCCCCATGACAAAGTGGCAGATGAAGATTTGCTAGTTAATGGTGACATATTTTGTCATTAAAAAGTATTGGATTTAGACAGGGATGTGGGAAAATTCCCACAATTCCCAGCCCTGTCACATGTAAGCAGTGTGATGGTCATTTCATCTCTGTATGCCTCTGTTCCCCTCTCCATTAAATAGGGATAATACCACTTTAAAAAATTACTTATTGCTAATATACCACTTGTAAAGAAAGAGATTAGCACAAATGCTAGATGAGTTAGTTATTACAATTTCTCACTGTATGTATCTTTCTCTGTCTCCACTTCCTCTTCCTTCACTTTCTTGCTCCCTTTCTCTATTGAAAAACATTTGTTCATTTTCCTTCCTCCACTTCTTTTCCTTCTCCCTTGACCAAGCCATAGGGCTTCTAGTCTGAACCTCCACCCCCACCCCAGCACCTAGGGCTAAAGTGGCTGCTGGGGCCTGAATTGGAAGATGGTGGGCTTCAAAGTTAGGTTCCCCCCCCCATGTTGGTCCCAGTAGTAACAGGCTCTCAGAGGCACCTGCAAGTCCCAGAGTAAAGTGGGTGCCATGGGGCAAATGCCAAGGACTTGGTCCAGAATAATTGCCTTGAACCTCCCAACCTGGCTCCAGAGAAACTCCAGGCTTCCAAGAAGGACAATATAGTGTTTTGCTTACATTTTAGAGGGAAACCAATTCAACAGTCCAATCCAGGAAACATTTATTAAGGTCTACTAAGTGCCAGGCACGATATTAAGCAATTGGGATACAAATGCCAAAAGCCAAAACACACCAACAGTCCCTTACCTTAATGGAATTTCCATTCAACTAGGGAAATGTAAGACTTATGCAGCTAAGCATAATTCAAGATAATTTGAGGAGGGAAGGAAGGGGAAAGGAGATGGATGGGGAAAGGCTTCAGGAATGCTGTAGCACCTAAGCAAAGCCTACCAGGAAGAGAAAGATTCTGAAAGCTAGAGATAAGGAGGAGATAGTACCCAAGCCTGGACTGTTCAATTCAGCAAGGGCATACTTAGTACTGCTTAAGAGTGGACCAAGTTTGCTAGATAGGCATTTGGTTGCTTCAGTCTCTAGGTAGGCACAGGCTCTCTTGAGGCATCTATATACATAGTAAAATACATAGTACATAGTGAACCTGGAGTCAGGAAGAACTGAGTTCAAATTTGACTTCAGATACTAGCTCTGTGACTCTGGGAAAGTCACTTAAACCTCTGTCTGCCTCAATTTCCTCAACTGTAAAATAAAAGCACCTACTTTGCAGGGTTGTTGTGAGGATCAAATGAGGTAATTTTTGCAAGTGCTTAAGAAGTGCTTGTTTCCTTCCTTCTTGAAATGGACCAGGCTTTTACAGGGCCAGATTATAAGGAAATTTGCTTCTGAGTCTTCCTTTATTTCCCTCATCCCATATATTGAATTACTTGCTAAGTCTTGTCCATTTTATCTCCACAGCATCTCTCATATTCATCCCCTACTTCCTCTCACATATCTTCTACCCCAGTTAAAAACTGAATCACCTCCCAATCTGACTATTTAATAGTCCCCAACTGGTTTTCCTATTTCAAATCTCTCCCATCTCTAATCTTTTCTCTATATAGCTGTCAGATTGATTTTCCTAAAGCACAGACCTGTCCACGTCATTTCCTTGCTCAATAAACTCTAGTGGCTTCCTATTATCTCTAGTATCAAATACTAACTCCTCTGACATTTAAAACTCTTTACAACCTGGCCCAAACTACCATTCCAGATTTAACCCCACTCTTTGGTACCTCCATCTTTTTGTGGATGTTTGTCTCTCGTCTCTATGCCTTAATACAGGCTGTGACCTCTCCCTAGAATGCCCTTTCTTCTTATCTCCAGCTCTTAGAATTCTCAGTTTCCTCCAGGGTTCAGCTCAAATTCTTTCTCTTACCTATTTGCTAATCTCTCTTTTGCTAAGGACCCCTCAAATTACCTTGTGTTTATTTCATACATATTTTGCATATACTTATTTTAAATATTATGGGCACATGCTCCCTCCCTCTAAAGACATATGTATACATGGATATATAATATAGAAGTGTATTGCAGGAAGAGACTTTTTCGTTATGTCATTGCATCACCTGTTCCTAACACAGTGCCAGGCTTATAGTAGGTGCTTATTATTAATACTGACTGTCTTCTAGATTTTTTTTTTCTTATGTTGGTATAGGACACCTACTCTAAGCCACCTGGCACTTCTTTAGACACTAAGCCTACTCCCTCATTAGCAGCTTTGTGCTACTGCATTAGGCTGGAGTGTATTTCTGAGAGGAAACACTCAGATTTTGGTGTGTATTACTCAAGCTTCCCAAGAAATGTGTCTTAAAAAAGCAAGTGCCTAATATTATTCACTCTTCTCTATGCCAAAGAATAAAACAAATTAATACACACTTATACTTTCTCCTATAAAGAAATATTGAAATTATTTCTGATACAAAATTGAAATAACTATGTGCCTATGACTCAGAAGCCAAAACTCCTTCCCATAAATCAAAGGACTGGAACCTGACAGCTTTTATTTTTTTCACTTCAACTGATGCCTTGAGAAAATTGCCAAGTTTTTCTTCTGAGCTGGTCTATACGGGAGGGTTGCTTTTTGAAATGTCAAATGACAGAAAGATCTCACCTTTTCCTCTGTAGCTATGAATCAAAAGGAAAATCAGATACATCAAGCAATACTGCAGTGCTGAAACTGGCCAAAGGGGATGAGGTGTGGCTGCGGATGGGGAATGGAGCTCTTCATGGAGATCACCAACGCTTCTCCACATTTGCAGGCTTCCTGCTCTTTGAAACTAAGTAAAAAAAAAAAAAGAAGAAAAAGAAGAAAAAGAAAAAAAAAACATCTGCATGGGGGCGGGGAGGTTTTGTTGTCATGGGGTGATAATTCTTATGATATTTCTTATGGTCTGAGGAAGATTTGAGAATTGTGGAGTAACATGTCAGGATCAAGAGAAATAGTTCTGGTGCTTGGCACAGACAAGCATCATCATAGGCAGCCAACACTTTTGGGGACCAATACAGATTTAGGGACTCAGGATGATACAGCCAACCTGTGAAATAGTCACCAAAGACAGTCTGTGCTAAAATTTAGCTCAGCATCTTAATCATATTCCACCAAACGCCAGAAAAAGAATTCCTTTTTGCCAGGGTGTGGGGGGCAGAGAGGACTGTTTAAAAGTTATTTGGCAAGAGCTTTCAGGGTCAATCTATCTCATCTGAGGCCTTCACACTGATCATTTCAATATAAGCCAATGCTTGTCATAACCACATACAGTACTTGCTTAAACAAACTGGTCCTAAGTAAGCTCCTAGTGAAAGGACAAGGAAAACAGAAAGTCCTTAAGGATTAACTCCTTTGAAGATTCAACATCAAGCTATAAGTTGCTGCTGTGAGATCCCATACTTCCTGTGAATTCAGCTCAAATGCATTTCAGAGCAAAGCAGAAATGAACTTGGTGCTCATGTACCCTGCTAGATTAGGTTTCTCTTAACTAATTGATCAACAAGCATTTATTAAGGACCTACTATGTGCTAGGCATTGTGCTCAGTGCTGGAGATACAGAGAAAAAAAATGAAACAATTGTGGAAAAATGAATTTAAATGTAAATTAAAGAAGAAGCAGCAAGAACTTTACCAATGAAAACCTGATATCATCTAATAGGATTCTGTTGAGGGTGGGAAGAGTGTTGATCAGCACAGCTCTTCAAAGGCCTGTGTTCTGGCACATGGAAGCTAGACCATCCATTCTCATGAAACAGTAGCATAGTCTAACACTGAAGAGAGAAATCTAGATGACCCAGCTTTTATAGAAGAGTTGGGGGCACAGGGTTTGTCATGTTCCAATGACTTTTCTAGAAACTTAGTCTAGAAAGTGTTTTAAGTATCTGAATGTCTAGATTCCAAATCCTCCCTTGACTTTTGAAGGTCTAAAGTGAGACAGAGGGAAGATGGCGACGACTGAGATGGAATCGTGTGAGACCAAAAGACTAAAGCGTAGGAGGAAGACCAGGAGCTCTGCTGTTGATGAGGGCTGGAGCTGTAGGAAGCACCAAGGCTCCCAGGACCGACATGCCAGGCAATTTGGCAGCTTCAGGGAAGGTCCATCAGGAAGTGACTTTTTGATCTTGTGCACTGCTACTCAGTGAATATAGCCCAGATGTTTAAGAGTCTTAACCCTCTGAACCTTACATTCTTCATTTATAAGACAAAGGGATTAGGCTGGATGGCATCGGAGATCCCTTCGAGCCCTAGCTCTACAACACTATGAAGATAATTCAAGGTAGCTTTTATTAGGACTCTTAATGTAGCAATATTATTCTAAAATATTCTCAAGGCCTCATAATCATTCAATTTCTGTTTTTCTTTAAATATTTTTTCTTTAATTTTTTATTGATACCTTTTGTTTTAACATCACCTTTATTTCTAACTAAATCCCTCCCTCTTCTCCCATCCATTGAGCCAAAGTTTATAACAAAAAAAAAAAGAGAAAAAAGTTGATCAAAACTAACCTAATCTCCCTTTTAAAAATTAAAAAAGAAAAGAGAACATTTCTAGACCAAAATCCTGTCTTTCCGTGGGGTTGCAGTTTTTAAAAAGAATCTTTACATGATCCAAACTTAGGTTCATCATATAATATTTCTGATTTTTGACTCTTTAGTCTTAGTGCTAGGGTTTGGCATCCTTCCAAAGGAATTCTTTTTGAGTTAGGAATAGACACTGGGTAACTCTAGTCTAGGCAATCAGGTGAGAAAAGCAAGATTACAAACATCCAGTCTCTAGATACCACAGGTAACATATAACTCTAAAAGTTGTTTTTTTTTCCCCACAAAATCACTCTGATAACCATTGCCAATTTATATCCTTTCCATATATAATTATTCAAGAACCTTCTGCAACTACATTCAAAGCATATGTATCTGCTTTCAAGAGAATTCAAGACATTGTGACACAGACTTTGAAAGCAACGTCAAAGACCTTCTCAAATGAGCTGAGGAAGGGCAGAATCGTACTGGGTCGTACTGGGTTACAAAGGGACTATTTTGAAGGAAGTAATACCTATTTACATGTATAAATTCTGATTTTTTTAAAAAAGTCAGTCACATTAAGTAACAGTCTTTAGAACAACCAGTGTGCTGGGCATGATGGTATATCACCTGCTGCTAGGGAAGCAGGGGCTAGTCACTTGAATTCAGGAATTCTGAGTTGCAGTGGGCTAAGCCAATCAAATATCCAAATTAAGTCTAACACCAATATGGTGAGCCTTCTGGAAAATGAGGTAACCTGCCAGGCTGCCTAAGGAATAGTAAACCAGTCTAGGTTAGAAATAGAAAGCTCTCAGGCCAGTCAGGATTGGCATTGGGAAATTGAATGGCTACTACACTTCTGGCCTAGGTTATATAAAGAGATTTAACTTAACAAACAATAATAATAAATGAAAATAAAAAAAAATCAAAGGGATCAGGAGGAGGGGGTGCACAGATGAGCACTACAGAATATACAGCATCACAGAATCTGAGAGTTAGAAGGGGCCTTAGAAACCACCTAGTCCAATCTATACCAAAAAGGAATCCTCCCACTATAGCATCTCAGATAAAACCTAGGAGGATGGTTTGCAAACTTTCCTCTAGCCAGCACATACATGTATTTGAGTTACCCCATAATTATTCTTTGGGCTTGACCCTAGTACACAATTGCTACTCCACATAGCCCCTCACTGGACTCATCCCAGGAATTGTGGCAACAAGAGGGTAAAAGCAATTCCTTATTCCTCACCTCACTTGATACATATATTCCTGAAAACCTCCACATAAATCAGAAGTTGTCAAATTGGATAGAAATTTAAATTCATTTTTTTGAGAATTTTGAGGAGTCCTTGAATGAATCCTTTTTTAAAGTGAAAAAAAGACCCTAATTTATTTTTAATACATCTGGATTTGATTTTTTAAATCAGGGTGTGCTTTTATTTCCTACTTGGGGGGAACCAAAACTGGCTTTCCCAAGCTGTAGCCTTAAAACCAGTAACAGGTCCATGCACCTGCTGTCTAGGACCAGTGGACTACATCAGGGCTATCTTGGTAACCTTCCTAATGTCCTTTTCTATGTTATGACCTTTGAGTTTCCAGATAGACTTACTAAATACTTTTAAAATCTTTCCTATGACCCATAAAAAAAGTGCATGCTCTTTCTTCACCTACATATGATGATTTTAAAAGTGAAGACATACTAGCTATAATATACTTCACATAATATTTTTGTGAATTTTTCCATACCAATACCATAGAAAAATTTCTTACGAATTTATTGTCAACAAGTATAGTGAGAAGCTCCACAGAGCTCCAAGGAGATTTCACAACCACAAAGTACACTGCATTATGAATAAAATGCCTTACTGGCATTTCAGGCTGCCTCCAAAAAAACCTCTGAAGCACATTCATGATAAACTTGGGCTACAAATGTTATGAGCCAATAATACATAGCAATGCATGTCAAGTAAATACATGTCAATACACACACAGTGTTCCATTTTTGTTAAATGTACTATTGCCTGATATTTTAAATAAACACTCAATTATAAAACTTGGTGACTATAGCACGGTTTACTTTACATTAAAATAACCTAAGTGTATGATATAGCCACATACCATAGCTAAACCTGGTCGTGGGAGTGAGGTTTCCAATCCAAAATATCAACAATCACTATACTATTTTAGCACATATTTGAAACCTACTAAATGTTGATTTTCAAAAATTGTAACTTTATTCCTTGTATTTGTAAGTTTGTTGGCTTCTGAGAAGAGGTTAGTTAATATAGTCAGTCCTCAACTTTTGAGGGGATAATATTTCTAGAAAACCATGCAAAAGTAAAAAATGCAAATGTTGATACATTGACCCTATGGGGAATAGGAGGTTAGGTTCCTGCAATCACCAAAAACTAATCTTTCACTAGAGATTTCTGAAAATGCACTTTTCTGCATATTATTCTTTATAACAAAACATTAATTTTTATAATATACTTTTCCCGACATAGTAACTATGAAATAACCCATAAAATGTAGTACATAAAATAAAATTGCTAACATGAAAAACATTTTTTCTCACTAGTAATTCCCTAGAATTTTGTGACCTTTTGTGCTAACATTGCAATAAAGAAGCACATTGATTTCAGACAATATTTACTTTTCATAACACATGAAATCTACAGTACCATAAATACTGTATAGCAAATACAAATTTTGAAATGAAAACATTTTTTAACCTGAATCTTACCTTCCACCATGTCAGATGATGGTATGAAGGCTGTATGTTATACTGCTATAAATGCCCTTTGAAAACCTAGGGAGAGGTTGCTGGGTCTTTAGTTGCTGCTGTTGGAAGACACCAAGAGTGGTAAGGTCTTAATATCACTTCTGACACTGTCCTTCAGGGTGCTAGACTTCGTGAAGGATGCACCAACTTGATCAGATCAGCAGGGGCAAAAATGCAACGCAACACTTGAGTTTTAACGGCAAACAACGAAAATGCAATGAACACACAGGAAGCTCTTTATTTTACAACATTAGGGTGAACAAGAACAGTGAAGCCCCTAGTAGCATACAAGCTGCTCCACAAACTTGGGTGGGTTGTGCCTTTACTTTTTTTTTCTCTGCTGCAGCCACAAATGTGCACAGTTGCCAATGCAAAAGTGAAAATGAGGTTACTAATAAAATCACACAAATGCTTGAAGTTGAGAAAGTTAAACATGTGAATGTTGAAGATTGACTGTACTTGTATTAACATGGAATTTGGGGAAATGGGAGACACTAGAGAGGAGAGTGAAGCCCTTCTAGGGAGAGGAAAGGATTTACAGACAATCTTTAACTACTTAATAGTAGTGTGCTTCAGACTAGCTTTGTGTATATATATATATATATATATATATATATATATATAAATATATAAATATATAAATAAATATATATATATATATATATATCTCAGACATTTTCTATGGTTTTGAAGTGTGATACTAAAATACAAACATTATCTGGGAAAGAATGGATTACATAAACTACCATTAAGGGATTAAAATTGGGTGATTTTAGTATGCAAAAATAACTGTAAATGCAGGAATATCACATTTTTGAAAAATCACAATTACATATAAGCATAAGGCCAATGGAAATATACATGATGGGTATAGGTAGTCTATAGAATATTACTAACGATATATGCTAGAGAAATGGCATAAAAATATGAAGAATGTGTACAATGAGAAAAGGAAGTAGGCAGGTCTTTTAGCTAGGCCTGTCTCAGGAGAGTCCCCTGTAGTTTAAGTTTGATACTGGAATGAAATGAGACATTCATAGGTCTTTTAATAGTTAACATAAGGAGAATTACTGGATCATAGCAGGAGAGGGATATTCTACAAGTACCTTAAGAGAACCCTGAATTGGCTTAGTTGAGCATCAGAGAGCACCTGGATCTACTCTTGTCAGTTTTGTACTTAGGTGGCTGTGAAGAGATGGTAATATTGCCTGAGTCTTTAATCTTCTGAGTCAATCAAGTCTTGAGGACCAGCCTAGCTTACATGAGGGGCAGATATTAGGATATTGTTCCCATCACTGCAAGTCACATGGGGGAAGAAACAAAATGGGGAGATGTATCCTTGAAATACACATATATAATGTATAGATATGTATAGATACATAGACACATAGAAAGGCCTCTAGTGCATTGGATAGATACGTTATATGGAAGATTTATGGAAAGACGTGGATAAGAATTACATTGGATAAAAAGGTATGGTTAGGTTGAAAGTTATACCAATGGATGCGATCATTAAGAACACAGATCCATCAAATTATTCAAACAAGTTATTAATCATAGAATTAATACTATTAGTTTAACTATGAGGCAGTGTGACCTAAAGGAAACAGCAAAATGTCCTAATAGAAAAAGCACTAGCTTTTAGGTCTCTGCCAAACGAAGAACAGTATCTTCTGACCTGCCTTATAGACTTGTCGTGAATATAAAATGAGAAAATGGGTATGAAAACATTTTGAAACATTAAAACCAATAAACAAATTCAAGCCATCATTATTAATAAGATTGTTTTCTAATCACATCGAAAGAGGATTGAAATGGGGACAGGACATGAGACTGCTAAGTTTTGAAAAGAGAGTCGGAGAAAATGCATAGCATGAGACAATGAATGGAAAAAGCTGACGATAAACCCAAAGAGGGCATTCAGGTAGGAGGGTCCTGTGGTAAGAGGACATTTGGGGACTGGGCTGCAGGTGGTAGGTTTGGAAAGAGGGGGTTTTGAAAAGGAGAAGAAAGGTCAGTGACTACAAGCATGGCTTTGCATATTTAACAATTTTTCATGGGGTCAGCCCTGTTCAGTCAGCAAGCAATTTTAAAGCACCTACTATGTGCCAGGCACTGAGTAAAAGTGCTAGAGACAATAAGCAGGCTTGCCTTAATGGAGTTTACATGACAAAGTTTAGAGATCCTGGATTTGAAAAAGAGAAAAGTAACTAATTGTACAGTAACTTTGTCTGTGTTTCTGCTTCAATGCATTTTTCTCCCGGTGCAACACTGTAGACATTCACCTTTTGCAATAGCATTAAACATTCTAACAGGAATGTCCTATGCAGAAGGGAAGACCATAAGTATTCTTTTCTCTTACAAAGATTCTAAGAGAATTCTCCCCACCTCCCAAACCAACCAATCAGAGAGCTAGGCTGAAAGATTAAAATGTACTACCATACTGCCGCCTAGCTCAAAGGTCACTGAAAAGGAGAGAAAGGCAGAGCAATCTTTCTGTTGGATTCCAAATGTGGATCATAGATGCTGCTAACTGTCTAAACTGACCCATGCAGTCCTTGGACTCTATCAAAGTGGGGGTGTTTGGCAAAGATTGGGGAGATAAGATTAACAGGGGAGGAGGGAATTTAAAGTTATAAAGACACCATTCATTTTCCAAATGTCCACCCTCAACAAAATTCACAATAATTTTACTCATGTTTGTATTATACTTATATTTCCTTATTATATATACATATGTATGTATGTAAGTGTATATATTACATATATGTGTGTATATAAATACATACTACACACATATATGTACATGCACACACACACACACACACACACACATATATATATATATATATATATATATATATATATATATATATATATATATATGCCTTTTCCTTAGAAATGCTTGAAAACTGTAGGAGCTTTAGAGTGGTACAATAGACAGAGGAGTCAAGAAGACCTAGGTTCAAGCCTGGCTTCCGACAGAGTAACTTTGTGACTGTCTCACATTTGCATGAAATGTCACCAGAAATTTCCTGTAGTGAGATAAAAATCATAGATCTGAATAAAAAAAATCTGATTCATTTGACAAGCAAAGTCTAAACAGTCAAATATCAATTACCCAAATGTTTGTTGTCATTCCATCGTTTCAGTTGTGTCTGATTCTTCATGACCTCATCTGAAATTTTCTTGGCAAAGATACTGGAGTAGTTTGACGTTTCCTTCTCCAGCTCATTTTACAGATGAGGAAACTGAGGCACATAGGATTAATGGACTTGTGTCTGAGGCCATATTTTAACTCAAGAATATGAGTCTTTCTGACTCCAGTCCCAGCACTCTATCCACTGTGCTACCTCACTGACCCATATACACAGTGTGTATGTATACACACATGCACATACATATACATATACATACACATACATACACACACACACATACACATATATATATAGTAGCATATACTATATATAGTAGTACAGTGGATAGGGTGCTGCACCTAGAGTCAAGAAGACCTGAGTTCAAATTTAGCCTCAAATACTTTCCAGCTATGTGATCCTGGGCAAGTCACAGCCTCTGTCTGCCTCAATTTCATGTAAAATGGGGATAATAATAGTACCTACCTTCCAGGGTTGTTGTAAGGACCAAACAAGATAACTGTAAAAGACTTAGCTCATCTGGCACATAGCACTATGTAAATGTTGGCTATTTATTATGGTGATGATGATGTTTTATTATTATATTTATATATATTATTATAAAAAACAAGTTTTGAAAGGGGGGGAAGATTCAGAAAAAATGCACAATATGAAGTGATAAATGGAGAGAGCTGGCAATAGACCCAAAGAGGCAGTCAGATGGGAGGATTGTGTGGCAAGAGAGCATTGGGGGAATTGGGGTATAGGTGGTAAGTTTGGAAAGAACATTTCACAGTGTGGCATAGTCTGAACAATTTTCTCAAAACTTATAATATTAATTAAATACTTGTTATATGTCTTATTATTTCAGGTTAGTTTTTTTCAAAGCATTTCCACATATCTTGTTCTCTTTCAGTATACTTTAGCCTTTTCCCTTGAAGTTGCTACACCCTGAGCTATCATTTGTCACCCTGTTATCCTTTCTATAGATAAAACAGTGAACACAAGATATGATGCAAATGAAAGTGTGGGTGGGAACACAAACTGCATGAAGCAGTGAGTGGGTGAGTATGGGTATAGTTCAGGGACCAGAGATCCTGGTGGACGCTTATCTCTGGTGCCCTTTCTGCTTCTGTGATCACAGTTGTCCTTTTCTATTAGAATTGCTATTGAAAAAAATTATCTCTCTTTTCAGTATCATATTTTTAGATTGTTTTGTCTCTATCTAATAAAGGCAACAACTTTGAACTTGTGATAACAGCAGTCTTTTAAATGGCTAATAACATAAATGCATTTGTTCCCCCAGGTGAAAATTGCCTTGTATTTTATAATCAGGGAGCGGCTGCCTGGGGACTCAGCTCTGAAAGAATAAAAGAACAGGGGATGTGATCTTTTCAGCAACTGACAAAAATGTAATTGGAGCGAAGCATAATTTCTTAAGTCAAAACTTGTTTGACCACAGAACCATAGGCCCAAGACTGGTGATGAAAAGTAATACGAGACTGAGCCTGTTCTTAATGCCTTGCGGTAGGAAGCTTTATTTCATAGAATAAATGATAATTTCCCACAAGGACTCATTCTCAGGAAGGCAGTGTGGGACAGTGGAAAGAGCAATAGATTTGAATATTCCAAACCAGCTCTCTTTCCAAGGTTGTGACCTTAGGTAATCAATCAACAAGCATATTTTAAAAATATCTATTACATACCAGGCAATAGGGATACAAATACAAGTAACTTGACCTCTCAGGGCCCCAGTTTCATTATCTAAAAAATGAAGGGCTTGTATTAAATGACCTCTAAGATTCCTTCCAATTCTAAATATGCCATCCTCTAATTTGGAATCGGACTTATCTGTCCAGCTGCCCCACTGTTACACCACACGATCAAGAGCTGTCTGAGGCTTGTTACTGTCAATCAATTCCTCAATCAATTAACATGTATTTATTTAGCACCTACTATGTGCTAAGCACTGGGGATAGAAGTACAAATAATGAAATAATATCTACTTGCAATAATTGGTGTTGTTCAGTTATTTTTCAGTAGTGTCTGATTCTTCGTAATGCCATTTGGGGTTTTCTTGGCCAAGATCCTGGGGTGGTTTGCCATTCTCTTCTCTAGCTCATTTTACAGGTAAGAAAACTGAGGCAAACAGGGTTAAGTGCTTTCCCCAGGGTCAACCAGCTAGTAAGTGTCTGAGTGTCTAAGGAAGAGGAGTTTTCCTGACTCCAATACCAGGGCTCTATCCATTGCACCACCTAGAACACACACACACACACACACACACACAATTATGTATGTATTATATTCTAATGAGAGAAACAAGTACATATAAAATATCTATAGCATGTTTCTCAACCCTAAAACTTGTCCATTCTGTAGCTCAGTCTGTCATGGCTAGACTCTCTGTCTCTCCAGGCGATAACTGCTACTAAATTTGACACACTAATCAAAGCTAACAAAAAAAAGAGCTAACAGATCTAACAGCTTGCTGAACTACTATAATAATCTTTTCACTTGATTCATTGACTCCAATCTTTACCATCTTTGACCCATCTTCCACACAGTTGCCAAATTGATATTTTTAACACATATGCCTAACGATATCATTCTCCTGCTCAAGAAGCTTTGATGGCTCCTGAATGCCTCTAGGATCAAGTATCTAGTGAGAATAATAAACTGATAGCTCCTCCTCTTAATTTGTGAGAACTTGGGCCACCTCTGGATAACCATATGTAGATTTCATTGATAACACCATCCCCTGCTTTGGGATGATGCAATAATTCCTTGGTTCCTGTGATGGCAGAAGTGGGGAAGGAAATTGGCCACTGAGCCAGGAAGAACCACTTACCCAGTAGACTTGAAAGGGAGAAACAGCTTCCACTCTTTAATTTCTTCCTTTTTTCTTTCTGGAACATGTATGGTGGAACATGTCTCTCTGGGACCTCTCATGAAAGGGATAAAAGCCTCCCAATGATAGCAATCATGTCTTTTCCCACATGGTTGAGGCTATGTGTTGTCTAGGTAAGTCTAAGCCTGGGTATTGGGCCCCTGGCTGCTTTTTCTACTGTTTCTTTCCCTGGTCAGAAATTCTGAGACAAATGTTTCCAACCTGGGGAAATGACCTGGTGAGTTTGAGAAGTCAGAAGCTTCTGGTCCTTCAATAGGTTGCTGGCTTTTCTGTGGAAGGTGCTACCTGAAGCTATTATAGTGCTTGGAAGAGAAGATGATGGCTGACAGGACAAGCCTAAGCCTTTCCTTGGTTTGTTATATGACAAGGACTTGGAGGAAGCTGTTCAGACTACACAGCACTGAAATGAAAGTGAAATGCCTATTGAGCAGTCCCACTAAATTTCTTTTGTTTTATGTCTCAGCATACTAGTAAACATATAACATCTAACAATCTACAGCAGGAGTTATAGATTGTTGTGCTATGTTTGTTTCTGCATCAATATACACGTTTAAATCTTCTGTGTTTTTAGTATTTCTTTTGTGTGGAGGAAATAAATAGCTGTCCTATAACCGTTCTACTTTGTGAATTGAGTATCTTTCTTCTCCCTTTTCCTTAGACTCAACCCAGATCTAAAATGTAAGTGATTTTACCTTCAGCTGCAGGATGGGGAAATAAAGAGTCAAAGAGTGAGAGAGTCTGACTCCTCTCATTAGAGACCAGGTTCCTCTAGGATTAAAGTCAAGTTCCATGTGTGGGCCTCTAGAGCTGGGGCCCCTCAGTGGGAGAGAAGTATTCAAACCCCTCTGGCTCAACTAGTGTTTGTAAAGCACTTTGCAAACCATAAAGTGCTATATAAATACTATCTATTGTCAGGACCCCCACTCCAAGACCACCCCTGTCTTTTTACTATTAGGAGACTCTTCGTTTTCCAGAGCTAAGGCCCAGCAAGCAGGCTGTACCTTGAGCTTGGCATAACAACAATCCTTTGTGCCTACTCTTTGGATGATCTCAACCATAGCAAAATCCCAGAATTGTTTTCACACCAGCCCCAGGTGGTCCCTGAGCTCAAACACCTGCAGGGATGACGTTTCTGTCATGAAGCCCTGATAGGAATCAAACTTGTCTCTTTGTTGCTGTTACCCATCATTGTCCGGGCTATAGCTAACTGTGTAGCCACTGCTATATGTATCAAGGTTTAGCCGTACTAAATAAAGCAGGTCTCCTCCTAGAGCAGGCCCTGGCAGATGTCTCTAGTTTCCTTCTCCAACAGAATAAACAAAGCTTTTTGCTTCTGCCCATTGTTAACTCTTTGTTTTTATTTTATTCCTTAGAGTTAATGTGGTTGTGATAACTTGTATAAGCTCTCTGGTATTTTCAGAGTTAACAGTGGTTACATAACTTCTGACTCTTTGGTCATTTGTTTTCAATGTTGTTACAAATCCAGACTCATCGTTTGGTCCCTGAAGCTCTTCCCAATCTGGCTCCAATCTTTCTTTCTATTTCATTATTCCCCATCACACACTAGCCTCCTGCAGCGTACTTTTCAACCTCCAACTTTTGCACAGGCTTTCCTGGATTCCTGGAAGGCTTTCTCTCCTCTCCTCTGTTGATTCCTAGCCCCCTGCAACATTCAGCTCAGAAGCCAAATCCTAGAAGTTTTTGCTGGTTACTCCAGTTATTAGTTCTCTATCCTCCCCTCCTCCAAAAAAAAAAAAAACTGGAAGAAAACCCCATGGTTTTTTTCCTATAAACTTGGTAGTTAGTTATCTGTATACACATTGTCAGCCTCTGGCAGAATGTAAGTTTCCTGATGCTAGAGACTGGTGGTGTTTTTCGGTCTTTATACTCCAGGTGACATTACACTTCTGGGAGGTAGCTAGATAGTGCAGTGGCTGGAATGCAGGGCCTGGAGTCAAAATACACTTTGACTGGAGTTCAAATCTAGTCTCAGATACTTACTGTGTTAGCCTTTTATTTGTCTCGGTTTCCTCAACTGTAAAATGGAGATAAGTCTCACCTGCCTCGGGGTTGTTGTGAAGATCAAATAAGGTATTTGTAAAGTGCTCAGCACAGTGCCTGGCATGTAGAAGGTGCTTAATAAATGCTTATTTCCTTCCTTTCTACCTACCCTATAAGGCAAGACCTTGACACATTTTATAAAATCTCCCTTGATCTTCACAACAATTCTGTGAAGTGTTACATATTTACTGCCACCATTTTGCAGATGAGGAAACAGAAGCCCCAGAGAGATAAGTAATTTGACTCAGGTCACACAGTTAGTTAATATCAAGGCAGGATTTCAGCTCAGCTCTTTCTGGCTCCTAAGAGAAGGACTCTTATCTATTACATACTGTGTCCTCTCTATGGCCAGGACAAAGGTCTCCTCATCCTTTAACCTTGTTCTGCCAACTAGGTTATTCAACAGATAATTCTATTCAACTTTGCACTAGGTGCAAAGTACTGCAGTAAGAGCTGGAGACATAAAAACAAAGCTGTCCCTGTTCTCAAGGAAATCATATTGGTTCATAGAGTTAGGGCTGGAAAGGTCCTCAGAGGTCACCTAGTCCAATGTTCTCATTTTACAGATGAAAAAAATGGAGCCCAGTTAGGATAAGTAACTTGCTCAAGGTCACACAGGCAGTAAGTGTTAAAGGTAGAATTATTTATTTACTTGTTTGTTTATTCATTCATTTATAACATTCATTTTCTTAAATTTTGAGTTCCAAATTTTCTCACTCCAGCCTTTCTCTACCCCTTATCAATTTTACATGCGAAGCCATGCAAAGCATATTTCCACATTAACCATGTTGAAAAAAAAAACACAAACCCAAAACCCCGAAGCATACAAAGAAAATGGGTGAAAAAGGGGGAAAAAAGCACTGGCATACCTTGGCAATATTGCAGGTTTGGTTCCAGGAACACTACAGTAAAGTGAGTTGGACAAATTTTTTTGTTTTCCAATACATATAAAAGTTATGTTTATACCATACTGTAGTCTATTAAAGTACACAATAACTTTATGTCTAAACAAATGTACATACATACTTTAATTTAAAATATTTTATTGCTAAAAAATGCCAACCATCATCTGATCCTTCAGTGAGTCATAATCTTTTTGCTGGTGGGGGGGGGGCGTCTTGCTTTGATGTTAATGGCTGCTGATGATTAGGGTGGTGGTTGCTGACGGTTGTGGTGGCTTTGGCAATTTCTTAAAATAAGACAATAATGAAGTTTGCTGCATTGATTGACTCTTGCTTTCACTTGAATAATTAAAGACAATTGCAGGGTTTTAATTGGTCTAATTTCAATATTATTACATCTCAGAGAAGGCCAGAGGAGAGAAAGATCAAGAACAGCAAGTTCCCATTCCCCTTTCAGTGGAGCAGTTATAACACACACAACATTTATCTATTAAGTTCACCATCTTATATCAGCACAATTTGTGGTGCCCTAAAACAACTGCAATAGTTAACATCAAAGATCACTGATTCCAGATCACCGTAACAAATATAATAATGAAAGAGTTTTAAATATTCCAAGAATTACCAGAGACACAAAGTGAGCACATGCTGTTAGACAAATAATGCCAATAGATTTGCTTGATACAGGATTGCCACAAACCTTCAATTTGTAAAAAACACAGTATCTGTGAAACGCAATAAAGTGAAATACAATAAAATGAAGTATGCCCCTATGTTTTAATCTGCACTCAGAGTTCATCAGTTCTCTCTCTGGAGGTGGACAGCATTTTTCATCACGAGTCCTTTAGAATTGTGTTGTATCATTTTATTGATTAGAATAGCTAAATCAGCTAAAAACAGCTGATTATCATTATAATACTGCAGTTATTGTGTACAATGTTCTTCTGGTTCTGTTCACTTTATTTTGGATCAGTTCATATAAGTCTTCCCAGGTTTTTATGAAGCCATCCCCCTCACTTCTTATAGCCCAGCAGTATTCCATCACAATCATATTCCACACCTTGTTCAGCCACTCCTCAATTAATGGGCATCCTTTCCAATTCTTTGCAAAGGTAAGATTACATTTGACTATCTGTATCACTCATTTTGGGATTTAACATATACCCATAGCTGATATTATTTAACCATTTCATGTAGGTGTCTCATCTTCCAACCACACCGTAAATTTCTTTGGTGAAGGGCAATATCTATATATTGAACCCCTGCCTCCCACAGCATTATCTAGCACAGTGCTAGCACACAGTCAGTTCTTGAGTACTGGTTGAGTTGAACTTTTGCAAGATGAAGTATGGTCTAATAGAAAGAGAAGTGGATTAAGAGTCTGAGGCCCCTGGTTCATATCCTACCTTTGCCACTTACTACCTGCATGACTTTGAGCAAATCACTCCATCTTTGCAGGCCTTTGTTTCCATTTCCATAAAATGAGGGAGTTGTGCTACCTGGCCTTTAAGGTACCTTCCAGCTTTGAATTTATGATCTTATGAATTATGCCAAGTGCAAGTGTTCCCACTCTGACAGTAACCAGCTGTGTATTATTAGACAAGACACTTAGACTCAATAAGCCTCAGTAACTTCATCTCTAAGATGAAAATGTTGATCAGATGATCCCGAGGTACCTAACACAAACTCTTAAGTCCTCTCTACTTAGTGGAAAGGGCTCTAGATCTAGAGTCATAAGACTTGAGTTCAAATCCTTCCTCTGATACCCAGGTGACCTTTAGCAAGGCACTTACTATCCCTGGGTCTCAGTTTCCTTAAATGTGAAATGGGGGAGGGTAGACTTTGAGATCCTTTCCAGCTCTGGATATATAATAGTTCTATTTCTTAGCCTTTCCTATACCCTTCCTTGTAGGACAAGATAGCACTTGATTTAAAATTTTACCTGATCTACCCCTTGCTCTTATGTCGTATAACTCCATGTTATATGGCTGGTGGCAAAATATAGGAGTGTCTCTGTCCAATCTTGGATGTGGTTCTGATTCTGAGAAAAAAAATCTGAGAATTCTGAGAATAAAGCTTAGTCAGGGAGGACTATTTTGTTGGCAGTTAAGAAAAGAAAAAATAGTTGTGAAACCTGAACCTTTGGCTTCAAGATGAAAGTTCTTGAGAATAGTTAGTAACGGGGCTGTGCACTTTGGGCGGAGGCACTCAAGCTTATGCACGAAGCAACGGAGTTTCAGCATAAATTTTGGATCAAGATTGCTCTGAAGACTCAATCATCTCCTCTTTGGAAAAAAAAAAGATCTCTTTGGTCTTATATCTGCTGGAGAATATTTGGAAGTAATCCCAAGTCACATAAATTTGTGAAGTGACAAGGTAATGCTAATTGGGCACCAGGTCATACTTGACATCAAACAAAACCCTGTTTAATCCCCAAAGTAAGTAATGGTGAGGGACTGGAGAGAGATTGTCACAAACTAACCATGGACTTCAGATCTTACATATCCTGTTAAGCTTCTATGCAAGGGAAAAAAAAACAAACTCTAGTGAGATGCTTTTCCAAAATCAATACTTTAAGTAATTTACATGATATATAGTAATGTATTTCTTAACCCTTTGCGCAGGTAGGAGGCTATGGGTGTGGAATATTGCATATGTTGCCACAGACCACTGATATTTTTGTTTCACTGAAATGCTGAAATGCTTTTGTTCTCTTTTAAAATTTTGTTATACGAGAGGACTCTGGATGGAAGGGAGAAGGGTATATTCAGAAATTAGTGATGCAATAACAAAGATATAAAGTTTTTTTCTTTTTTTAAGGAATGCATTGCCCAGTATGATGCATAGGATAAAAGAAAAAACAGAGTTGTAGTTGTTAATAATCCTCTTGGCCATTTTTCATTAAGCAAAGTTTTAAGGGAGAATATGAAAAAAACTAGGTATTTGTACCTGTAGTTACGTAGATACTACTTTGGTGAACTGTGATTTACTTGCATAATTTCTTCTCAATATTTTATGGTATTGATGAGGTAGTATCATCTATGTTTTGTATGCATTGGTGGGGGAAAATCTGCACCAGTGATGACAGAATCATAGGAACATAGACTTAGAATGGCAAGGGACCTCAGATGACATCTGGTCCAACCCCCTCACCTTACATGTGAGGGACCTGAGGCCCAGGGCACTACAGCATTATTAACATTTTCTCCATCATATCCCTAAATCTACACAATCAACAAAACAATAAATCAATTTGTAGCCCATATTTGCAGCACATGCTGAATTCTGAGATGCAAATGCTCATACTGAAAATTTAACAATTAGGTAGGTATGAGCTGGCTCTAACACACCCATGCTTCCACCTTCCACCACAAATCCTCTACTTTCATTCACAAAGAACAATTATAACTGCTATAGTGATAAGGAGTTTCATCTCTACCTTGGGAAAACATGAGATTTGGGGAAGACCTCTGAGTGGAATGGATCACAGAGCAGATCTCTCTGAATTTTCTTCAATTTCTCTAAATTCTCTGGTGTGAACTACCAAATTTGGTATTTGCTGTAGTATGTCTGGCAGTTACACATCCAGCCAGCTCTTATTTATCTACGACAACAGAAGAAGAGATAGCATGGTAACAGAAAGCTTGCACTGACTATGAAGTCAAAAGACCTGGGGTCCAACTTCCCTCTGATGCTTTCCTACCTTTGTGACCTCCCTCATCTGTAAAATAGCGTTATAAGGCCTCTGAGGACGCTTCTAGCTTTAGACCTGTAAGAGGTACTTACTGTTCCACTCTACTCATGATTCACTGAGTGATGTCGGTGCCTGATTCTGATTTATCTATCCTCTGGCAAGTCATGCCAATCTGAAGTGTACTTCATGGGCTCAGAGGCATTGGACTATGGTGCAACTGTGCTAAGGGTAATGAGACTAAAGATTTTTAAATTTTAGGCAACAGCTTCTGACTCATGAAGTCATGTCGAGGTATTGTGACTGGGTTGTAATTGCTTGGGTGGCACAAAAACACACATGGATAAAATCAATGATCTTTTGAAGCACAGGCAATATAACAGAGGTGACATAGTACTAGGTCGTGTCCTGGACTTGGCATTAGGAAGACTTGAGTTTGAATCTTGACTCTGACATGTGTGACCTGGAGCAATTCACTCAACATCTCTCAGCCTCAGTGTTCCCATTTGCAAAATGAGGACACTAAAAGCGTTTACCTCACTGGGTTGAATAAGATCTTTTTAATGTGATATATAAATTGTTACTGTTGAAGAAAACAACGGGTGTGGACAGTACCTGTGATTTCATCGGTATTCAGAGTTTTTGGTAAAGAATTTCCTCTAGCAATGCAGAAGGGCACCTCCTCAGCAACTTTTAGTTTTAGGGAGTTGTCTAGAATAGATGGAAGGGAGGGAAGGGAGCGGGGAGGGGAGGAGCAGGAGGGAGGGAAGGGGGAGGAGTTAGGGAGTACATATAGTCAGGCTCTTCAGAATGGTACCTAGCTTGACCCGAGTAAGGGCGCTGGGCTTCACTTTCGCCACTGCGCAGGCGCCTCCTACTCTGCGCAGCTATACTAAGAGAGGGAGGCTTTGACTTCATGCGCGAGAAGTCCCGCGGGTCACTTAGCCGCTGTCCCTCCCGGCAGCAGGTGCCCTCGGTCCTCGGGAGGTCATCTATGGCTCTCCAAGGAGTCCGAGTGCTGGAGTTTGCCGGCCTGGCCCCAGGCCCCCTCTGCGGCATGATCCTGGCCGATTTCGGGGCCCAGGTGATGAGAGTGGACAGGCTGGGCCCGGCCACCCCTACGTGGATGGCCCGAGGGAAGCGATCCTTGGCCTTGGACTTGAAGCGGCCCGAGGGGGCGGCCGTAATACGCAGGATCAGCCGCCAGATGGACGTGCTGGCGGAGCCCTTCCGGTCAGGTGAGCGCGAGGACCGCCCCCCGCCCCGCTCCCCCCGCCCCCGCCTCCTCCCTCTCCCAGGGTCTCACTCCCTCCCCCCGGGTCTCACTCCCTCCCCCCTTCCCAGCTCCACCCCGGTCCGCTGGTGCCCTCCTTCCCCGCCCCTCCCCCCACCCCCCACTACTGCACTGCCAGAAAGGTTTCAGAAACTAAGCTTTGGAAAGCTATAAATAATTTTTAGTCCGTAGGGCTGAGCCAAACTTGAGTAAACATAAATAATTGGTTTTTCATAGATTCTTAAAGTAGTTAAGCAAAAAATGACTTTAAATGTTTACATTCTACTTAGGTGTCATGGAGAAATTTGGACTTGGTCCAGAGATTCTGCGAAAGGACAATCCAAGGCTTATCTATGCCAGATTGAGTGGATTTGGTCAGACTGGAAGATTGTCTAAGGTAGCAGGTCACGATATCAATTTTCTGGCCTTGTCAGGTATGTTGGGGAATATCATTCAATTTTTTTTTTTTACACATTTTATTTACACCCACTCGAGGTCTATGGTTTAGTTCATTTCAGCAAGAAATTAAAAATAAGATCAAGTATTAAATCTTCAACAGCCTTAAAAAATAGAGAAATATTTGATCAATATGGGAGGTTGATTTAACTTGTGAGATGACTAGTTTCAAACTTTTCTGTAGGCTCCTAGAGCCCTTGTTTTCTGTCTGTAGGATTATGCTATTGGTCAACATTGTAGGGCATGAAATAGACACAAAAAGATTTCCTGATTTCAGCATTTTGACAATTACTACTCTTAGATAAAAGTGCTGACCAAAGGTACTCTTGCATTCCTTATATCATATTGAAATGTTTGGCTATTTGAGAGCCTGAATGCTGTAATGGAAAGCATTACTTCTGGACTTGGAGTCAGGAGGGCTGAGTTTAAATTCCAGCCCCAACACTTATTAATAATGTGACCACTGGCAGGTCATTTAACCTCTTTGAACTTCCTCAGCTTTCTCATTTAAAGTGAGGATAGTGATACTTACACTACTTGTCATTTTGTAAGAAATAGTATGAAACATGCTTGTCTTAATATAAGAAAAGTACTCTATAAATCACAAGATACTATGTTAATGTAAACTATTATCAGTCAGAAAAAGAATTAATATTCTTCCCCCACATGCATGGTTTTCACATTTACTTTTACATTTGATCATTTTAATGTTTTTTGGTACGCATGTTTCAAGTCTCTTTTATAAGGAGGAAGTGATTATCCTTCCACAGAGATCTCATGCCATATCCTTATTGAGGCATGAGGTCATCCTTGGTCTTCGAAGGATTAGACAAATGGAACATAGATTCCTGCAGGTTCTACAAACCAAGAAACTTTAATAATAGTAATAATAATACCTAGCATACAGTATATTAAGGAATGCCAATTGCTTTATACATATTAATTAATTTTGTTTCCATAACAACCCTCTGAGGTAGGTACTGTTATTATCCCTATTTTGTAGATGAGGAAACTAAGGCAAATGGATTAATTTATATGCCCATGTTACACAGCTAATGTCCGATGCCATATTTTAATTCAGACTCCAAATCTAATGCTCTATCCAGTGTGCCCCCTACCTGCCTCAGTAGTACAGGCTTAATAGCAGACTATGTGTCTACTGTCCAAAAACTACTCTAGCAAAATACAGAAAAGAAGGTGGAGGATATTCAGAATTATATAATTCTTAAGGCATCAAAAGAAATGTATTTAACTCTTGTATCTCATAAAGTACAGTTTTTGTGTACAACAAGTAGATGTATTTCTGGATGCATTAAGCTATATCCATTTTGACATTCTTAGTACAAGCGAAATGAGAAAACATGAAGAATTTATAGACAAATGAAAGGTCAACTCATAGAACCTCCATGGAAAAGCAAATAAAGAAATTCACCTAGTTGATTTTATTTTATGGCCAGATGCAACAAAATAACATAATTTTATTGGACATTTAGTCATCTCATCTCTTTTTGCATTTATTACTGACCATAAGCAGATAGATTATCTTGAAGATGACTATAGCTCATATGCTATTATAGCAGAGGATGAATCGAGAATTTCTCTGAAAAACTTGATGAATTTCTCCAGACTAAGACAACAGTTACTTTTCTGCCTTGTGATTTCAATGTGAAAATGAGTAGAAAGGCAGCAAAAGATTTTAGAAAATATGGTTTACTGTCAAGAAATAACTTTGAATTTCTAAAGTGCTTTCAGATTACTCTCCTAACAGTGATCCTATGAGATTGACTATATAGGTATTTCATCTCCATTTTACAGATCAGGAAACTGATGCTCAGAGATAAAGGGACTTCACTGTGTGACCCTTGGCAAGTCACTTAACCTCTCAGTGGCCCAAAGAACTCTAAGACTGTAAATTGTAGAATATTTGAAGGTCTGCATTGGTGGAAGGAATTTCCCCATGAAGAGTGCCCTGTACCAATGAAATTATAGGTCCAGGCCCTATTCCCTATCCTTATGTGTTCTTGAAGAAGTACTTTATTTTACTTTCTTTTATAAATAGTAGGAGATTATCCCTTAGCAAAAATCTTCTCCCAAAGCCTTATTATGGCATAGAGATGATTTGAGGTCTTTTTGATAACTATGCTTTAGAATACAAGTTGTGTCTGGCATGTTCTACCAAGCCATAAAGGTTTCACATGTAGGCTTAATTCAAGCTTGTGTTTGCTGTTCAAAGACCAGCCCACAGAGGCCCAGAAATTATTAGCTAGCACTCAGTCTCTTTGTTGAGTGAAAAGAAATGTCCATTCATGGCAGCATGATTTTTAGAGCATGATGTTACTTTTAAAAAAATTATATTTTTTTCTCCTCAATTACATGTAAAGACAATTTTTAACATTTTTTTTGTAAAATTTTGAGTTCCAAATTCTATCCCTCCCTTCCTCCCTTCCCCCCTTCCTAAGACAGTAAGCAATCTGATACAGGTTATACATGTGCAATCATGTAAAACATTTCCATATTAGTCATTTTGTGCAAGAAGATTTGAAGGAAAAAAAAGTGAAAAATAGTGTGCTTCAGTCTGTATTCAGATAATAGTTCTTTCTCTGGAGGTGAATATCATTTTTCATCATGAGCCCTTTGGGATTACCTTGGATAAGTTTTTCATTGTACAATATTACTGTTGCTGTGTGCAATAGTCCTCAGGTTCTGCTCACTTCACCTTGTATCAGTTCATGAAAGTCTTTCCAGATTTTTTTGAAATCATCCTGCTTGTTATTTCTTATAGCACAATAATATTCCATTACATTACAATCACATACCACAGCTTGTTCGACCATTTCCCCACTGATGGGCATCCCCTCAATTTCCAATTCTTAGTCACCACAAAAAGAGCTGTTATAAATATTTTTGTATAAGTAGTTTTTTTTTCCCTTGCTCTCTCTCTCTTTTTAAATCTCTTTGGAATATAGACCTAGCAGTGTATTGCTAGATCATAGGGTATGCACTGTTTTTTTTAGCCCTTTGGGCATAGTTCCAAATTAATTTCCAAAATGGTTGGATCAGTTCACAACTCCACCAACAGTGCATTAGTGTCCCAGTTTTCCCACATCCTCTCCAACATTTATCGTTTTCCTTTTTTGTCATATATAATGTTACTTTTGAAACATTTTGGAGGAGGAAATTGGAAGGCTTCAGGCAGTATTAATTGCTTCATAAGAAGAGAAAACTTAAGAGAAATCTACTGAGAATTCAACTCATGATTTGACTAAACCAATCTTCCAGTATTCCAAGGATCTATAATTTAATTGGTGTGATGTCTGCTGATGGATACTGAATTTTTTTTATACAACCCCTCTGTGACTTAATGGAATCTTTGAGAGTTGCAGTTGCTTAAAAATTCATCACTTTTTTTTGCCATGTGTCCCGGTTAGCTAAGGTAGTTCTCAGAAAAAGAAACAGACTGGCTTTAAGCCTCTGTACTCCAAGCATTTCCAGTTTGACTAGCACCTGCCAGATTTTGTGTTATGCTGGCATAATTCTTGAGAACCAAGTGGATCTCTGCACTGTGATGAGTCATTGGAGTAAGCCTTTTAATGAAGGAAGCTAACCTTGGAAGAATCACAACTACAAGCATACTTAAAGCCAATAGGAAGATACATTTTAGGGTATAGAGTATTGCCAGTGATGAGAACAAGGATAAAAAACATTATTGAAGTTATGGATGATTAAAAAGGGAAGCGGGCACATCATAAAAGAGCTCATGAGGGTTCACAGTGGGACACTATGAGTGCCTCCTGGGTGTCCATGAAGTATTAAATAAATCAAAAGAAGGCTGTTCGTACTTTGACTCAGTGCTCTGAAGGGGGGAAGGGAAGGGTACAAACATTTATTAAGTGGCTACTATGTGCCAAGTGCTGTGCCAAATGAGGATCTCATTTGATCCTCACAATAACCCTGAGGTAGGTGCTATTTCATCCGCATTTTACAGTTGGGGAAACTGAGGCGTATGGAGGCTATATAGCCAAAAATTGCACAGGAGAAGTAGGGTTTTGAGTTACGCCAGGGGAAAGAGTCCCTGAACCTATAAAATCATGGATTTGTCAAGATTACTACATTTGATCTTAGCCCAAATGGGCCAAGAAGTGAGGCTTTTATCCAAGAAATGGAGATTTTCATACTGTCCTATGGAATCTATGAGATAGTAATATTCATTAATTTCCTGAACTCTGTGAGTAAAAACATAAAAGCACAGTAACACAAGCAACTGAATTAAGATTTGAGAAAACATAGGCTGATTTATAAGAAACGTTAGGAAAACTATCTTCTACTTGTCTTTACAAAAGTAGGAAAGAGAAAGACCTCCTGAATTAAAAAAAAAATCAGTTTATTTTTTAGAGGCTGAAATACTTTGGATTTTAAAAAGTTCAAATTTTGATTAAAAACAGATCTTAAATTCACAGGGTAATTTATCTTAGTCTCATGACTAATTTTCTTTTTAAATGTATAGGTGTGCTGTCAAAATTAGGCAGGAGTAGTGAGACTCCTTATGCACCACTAAATCTTTTGGCTGACTTTGGTGGTGGCAGTTTGACATGTGCATTGGGCATTGTGCTGGCTCTTTATGAACGTACGCAGTCTGGCAAAGGTCAGGTCATTGATGCAAATATGGTAAGTTTCCATCACTGAAAATGAAATACCTGCTAATTGTTTATAAGTGCACTTTTTTTGACATTTGAAACAACATTCAAATATCTAAGGGAATTACTTTCTCAAGATGGCCTCATCTAATTTGATATACATGCTAAATTTATCGTGGTTAACATTCTGGTTAATATTTAGGTCTGGTTAACATTCTAACCACTTGACTCCCTTCATTTATACCTAGCCCTCCAGCACTTTTCTCCTGTCTCTCCAGATTAGACTATCCGGTTTCTAACTTCTAAATTAGATTTAAATCATACTTGCCCTCAGAAAGTGCTTCTTTGTGAATTAGGGGGTAAGAGGGTGTTTGTTTAACCAAATCACCACAGATTCAAGTTCTTTTCCACTATCCTATTTGAAACATTAATTTTTATCTAATATGTCTCTAGTCTAGATAACTGTTATATAGTATTTCAATGTACTATTGTACAGAAATCTCTATCTCTTGTTTTAAACTCCTGCTGTTTTCTGCATAAAAATGTTTTTAAAAGTCATTGTGAGAAAAGGTGTAGTTTCTTTTAAAACTGGTTGACTAAACTATAAAATGATGTAGGGAAAGTACCAATAGTAATGAAGTTTAAGTATTTGATTCAAATTAGGTATCATAACAATTAACTTCAAATTGGAAAACAGCAGTGGTTAAGAAAATAGTTTTTTCTAATTGGAGGAAAAAGTAACCATGGATATCTTATTAGTCTGTTAGGATTCTGAGACCATCTAGTCCAACCCTCTCATCAGTTGCTTGCTCTTATTCTACCATTTCTTTTTGTTTTGCCATAAGATGATTGGAATAAAAAGAGTAGAGAGAGATTATCGTGGAAGCTTCCTGGTTGATAAGAAATGTCAGCAAGGCTGAGTAAGGTTGTTTCACTTAACTAGCTAACAAGCAGTTTAAGGTCTGTTCAGCTCAAAGGCTGGGAGAGGCTTTTTTTTTTTAATAGTTGTCTTGAAACTGAAAAGCTTATTTAGACCATGGATAAAGCCCTTCAAGTTAATCACAGATGTTTCCTAATACATGGTTCCTTTCCTGCCAATGAGCCTTTCCTTGCCACAAAGAAAAAAATATATTTAAAATCACCTGAGCGACACTGTCCATCAGTATATGCAACGTTGTACACATCCTGGCCACCACTTCTCCACAGAAAGGGAGGTGCATTTTGCCATTCTCTGTGACAAAGATTCATCATTACAATTACTTGGCCCTTTTCCTTGTACTATTCTTTTCATTGCTATTACTGTAATCCTGTTTCATGGGAGCGACCTATAAAACAAAGAAAAATACAAAATGGGCCTTGATTCCCTTTCTGCTTCTACAAATGACAAAGTACAAAGAGTGCTAAGAATCCCAGAGTTTTTTAGACATTCTAGAAATATTAATCTAACTATTGGTATTTGTGGTACAAGAGGAAATGTGTTGGATTTGATGTCAGAGGACCTTTATTTGAATCCCAGCTCTGCTATGTATGTCATGTCTGGCCATTCACTTCACTTTTCTGGCCCATGTCTTCCTCGTCTATCAAGCGAAGGAGTTGAACTTGATCTCCGAGGTTCCTTCCAACTCCAAATCTATGCTCCTAGGAGGTGATTACATGAATCTATTGGAGGGGATGGAACAGCCAAAGGAGAGAATACTGAGAACAGAACTTTGGAGAATGCCTATGTTCATGTCAGGGAAGAGGTTAAAAAAAAAACAGTAAAGGAGATGAAGAAGGAAGTTTAAAAACAGGCTGGAGAAGGATGAGAATATGTCATAGAATCCAAAGGAATAGAGATTACCAATAATAACAACTGATATTTATCTAACACTTTAAGGACAACAAAGCGTTTTTTAAATACATCCTCACATTTGATCTTCACAACTCTACCAAGTCAATACTATCAATAATTCGCCTCATTTTATATATTAGTTAAGGTATTTTCCTAAGGTCACAAAGCAAGTGAATGTCTGCAAACTAGATTTGAACTCTACTGTTCCTAACTCCATTATGCCACAAATGAAGTAGAGAGACAAAGGAGAGTGAAGACTTGAAAAAGACCATTTAATTTGGCAGTTAGAAGGTCATTGGTGATCTCTGAGAGAGTAGTTTCAGTAGAATGTCAGGGACTGAAGCCACATGGCAAGAGGTTGAGGAGTGAGTGGGTGAAAAGGTAGTGGAGGTAATAAGTATATATTTCTTTGTCAAGACATTTGGCTGGCAGCAAAAGGGAGGGGAGATTGTGAAATGGTAGTTGGAGGTGTAGAAGGGTTTAGGAAGTTTTTTGTTTGTTTTTTAGGATACAAGCAGATGGAAGAAGGAGAAATGAAAGATAACAGATGGGGAATGATCAGTAGAGCAAGGCCCCATAGGAGGTGGGATGGAATATGATCATTGGCACAGGCAGGAGAAACACTTCTTCTGAGAGAGGATGAGTGAAGACATGGAGAAGTTTGGAGGTGTGGAAGAAGGCTGTTGAAAGAATGCATTAGGATGATCTTGAATAAAGTAGGAGGCGAATTATCTGCTGAGAATATGGAGGTCAGAAGTGTGTTTGGGGACTCTAATCGATTATTCATTGTTGGTATGAAGCTTCCCAGAGTGGCTGTATTGTAGGGACACCAAGAACTTTACTATAAGATTTCTGGAAAATTCAAGGACTGAAGTCATAACAGCTGAAAACATAAAGAGATGTTTAGGTTACCTGTAGATAGCCTTTGGGGGTGTTGGGGCCAGGCGATATTCCTCTCCAGTGAAATAATTCCCTGGCAGACTAACCATAGCTTCATGATTCAATAAGGAGGTAATAATGCATGAGAGATAGCACGGTGAAGTGAATAGGCACCTGGCTTTGGAGTTAAGACCAAGGTTTGAATCACGCCTCCGACACTGTGGCATATACTAGCTGTGGGACCTTGGGCAAGTCCCTTGATATTTCTCAAGTTCGGTTTCTTCATCTGTAAAATAAGGGGTTAAACTTGACCTCTAATCTCTCTTCTAGCTTTAAATTTGTTTAAGTTCCCTTAGAAAATGAATCCTGTTTTCCTAATGTGGAAAGTGTTTTTATATCAACTTTTAGGAACAACAACAACAAAAACCTACTGAAGTTAATTGTGTTCTTTATATTGTGAACAATCTGTATCAACTATTTCATTTGTAAACCTAAATGACGCTTATTTTACTTCTTTCCAGGTGGAAGGAGCAGCATATCTAAGTTCTTTTTTGTGGCAGTCGCAAAATGCTGGACTCTGGAGCCAGCCTCGAGGAAAGAATATGTTAGATAGTGGAGCACCTTTCTATGAAACGTACAGGACTTCAGATGGGAAATTCATGGCTGTTGGTGCCATAGAACCTCAATTCTATGCACTGCTGATTAATGGTAATGAATTTTTGGAAGACACTGCTTGCTTGTTTGTCTATTTTCATAAGTGTGTTGGCAGTATAACTGAGATCTTCTTTGGAGTCTGGGATTATTTGGGTGACCCTTTGAAATTAAAATGTTGCTTTCCTATGAATTTATATTCTGAGTAACCAACATATATTATAATTTACTTTAAAATTTAATATTGTAGCTTATGTTTTTCCCAATGAAAAAAATCTACATTTGGTTCTTGTAATCTTTATGAATTTTGAAAGACATGTGGGTTAATATTAAGACCCTTTTAGGTACATAAAATAGCCTTCATTCAATTCAACATACATTTATTACTTTTTCATTACTGTGCTAATGCAGCAGGGTAGAAATACAAGCTTATCATGTGACTTCTTATACCCAGTAGATGCCTTTACTCTTGCTTTATAATACCACTTCTTCAAATACCTTTAAACAATTCCTGATTTTATTTGGGTGAGTACTCTTTTTACCAACACATATCCAAGCTCTTCCTCCATGCCTTAGTAAGTCATAATATATGAGTTGCTGTGACCAAAAAGAAAATCGTTACCTAGTGAGCAAGCTTTTGGTGGTCAACCTATCGGAAGTTAGCTGGGCTGCTACTCAGATAATGGGCATGCAGCTTGTCACTTCATGCTAGGACTTGCCAGAAATTATACTCTGCTGGCATTGGAATAGTCCTATAAAGAAGGAAGTCATCTACTCACTTGAGTATTTCCTGTTCTTTGATAGACCCCTGGAAGTATTTGTAAATATGATGGTTCATCAATTTATAATCACATATTGAATTCCAGTTACAGGGTTTTAATAGTGGTACATGTCATTGTAGCCTTCTTGCAATTCTTAACAAGTTTCCCATTTCCTTATATTAGTAATCCTGTGCCCTTCAAATTTTGCTCACTAGCTGAGTAATTGTGCTAAAGGTTATTTCATTCATATGTATTAGAGTCTTTCTAAGTTAAATCTTATTTCAGAGATAGATCAATTCAGATGTGTTTAAAAGGACTACACACTACAGGATAAGTAAGATGAGCTCTTTTTTAGCATATTTGTCTCTTTTAAATGTATGGCCTTAATATTACATTACATTGGGCCAGCTCAGTGGCACAGTGTATAGATTGCTGAGCCTGGAGTCAGGAAGACTTGAATTCAAATCCAGTCTCAGATACTAACTAGTTGTGTGACACTGGGCAAGTCACTTAATCCTGTTTGCCTCAATTTGCCCATCTGTTAAATGAGCTGGAGAAGGAAATGGCAAACCAAAGTATCTTTGCCAACAGTATCCCAAGTGGGGTCACAAAGAGTTGGACACAACTGAAACAACTGAACGACAACAGCAATAACAACATTACGTTAAATAGTTTTAAAAGTAGAATATATGGATCAAAGTTGTTAACTTGTAATTTGAGGAATGCCAAGGATCATAAAAGTACTTTAAAACAATTGTTATCAATATTAATTTGACCAACTTCTAGGTGAGAATGCAAAAAGGAATATAGTAATTGGTCTGAGGCATGTGGAGTACTTTTCGGCAAAAACAGAACTGGAAATAGATCATCTTCATTTTAAATTCTAGGCCTAAACTACATTCCATCACACACTTTGGAGCCAAATGAATATTCAAATACAGTATATCCACCATGGCTCTGTAATTATTAAGATGTGCTTTCAGTGTATGTGTGTGTGTGTATGTAGGTATTCATTTGGCTCCAAAGCGTGCAATAGAATGGATTTCTTTCTTTCTCCCTTTTAAGTCTTGATAAATGGTTGTCTAGCAGAAAAATTTTTCTTTCCATTAAGTTTTCTGAGAAATATTTTTAAATCAAATTTTTATAAATACTCATTTCAAAATTCAATCTTTGTTAATACCATGGAGGGAAGAGATGTCTATCTGTATCTGCCTATCTATCTATCTATCTATCTGTCTGTCTGTCTGTCTATCTATCTGTCTATCTGTCTCTCTATCACCAAGATTACTCCCCTGCCCCCTTCTCAGAGAGCCATCTCTTATAACAAAGAAGTTTAGAAAAAAGAAAGAAAAAGAGAAAGAAGAGGAAAAAAATCAGCAAAACCAATCAATACATCAAAAAAAATCTGACAATATATTCAATGTTCCACACCCATGGATACTACCATCCCTCCCATACATACCCCCCATCTCTACAAAGAGCAAGGTGAGGGTGGGGATAGGTGGTTTCTAATCATATTTCTTCTTTGGAGCAAGGTTTTTTTTTTGTGATTTTTCAGCATTCATTTTTGATAATTTTGTGGTGGTTCTTTTTATTTTACATTATTGTCATTGAGTATATTATTTTCTTGTCTCTTCTTCACTTTCCATCACTTCATATAATTTTTTCTATTTTTTTTTGTTTTTCATAATTTCTTATACATTAAATTCTTGGACAACAATTTGCTCAGCCATTCTGCAATTGATGGAAGTCTATTTTATTTCCCTTTCTTTGCTACTACAAAAAGAATGTTGCTATAAATATTAAATCATGTGGTTTTAGTTAAAAATATTAAATTATACATGTTATAACTCTAGAGAATTTTATATTTAGAGAATTTATAATCATAGGCAATTGTCCTGTTACAAACAAATTTTCTTTGAAATTAATATCAAGAGTAACATTTTACTTCTGCAAACAAAGAGAAAACTAAGGCTAGACTAGTTGAACACTGTTCTTTTAAACAAGGCATAATCATAAAATGTATACTGTTGGGTCTCTTGTCATATACTATATTCTCTTCACCCACTTGAGACAATCTGTATTGAATTTTATTTGGGGTAGAGGTAGTCAGCTCATGGTCCATTTCCATTAATGGTATGGCTTAATCACTACCAAAGCGTAGTCAGTAAATAAGAATGTCTTATTTTCTTTCATCAGGACTGGGATTAAATTGTGATGAACTTCCTGATCAGCTGAGTATTTCTGATTGGGAAGAAATGAAGAAGAAATTTGCAGAAAAGTTTGCAAAGAAGACACAGGCAGAATGGTGTAAGATTTTTGATGGCACCGATGCATGTGTGACTCCTGTTGTGAATTTGGAGGAAGCTGCCCTTAATGAACATAACCAAGAACGGGGCTCTTTTATCACTGATGAGGATCATAATGTGAGCCCCAGACCTGCTCCTTTGCTTTCGAGAACACCAGCTGTTCCCTCTACCAAAAGGAATCCACTGAAAGGAGAACACACTGAAGAGATACTTCAGGAATTTGGGTTTAGCAAGGAAGAGATTAATCAGCTTTATTTGGACAAAATCATTGAACCAAGTAAACTGAAAGCTAATCTATAAACTCATAATTATAGAGCTTAGCAGGTTTGAAGAATAAATTTGTGATACAGAATGATAATTAACACTTCATACATGGAGATTGGAAATTATGGTATTACATTTGTTGGAATATCCTAATCAGGCAATAACTAGTAACTGAAAAATTATTTTGGTTGCACAGTTATGATAGATTTCACTACAGATTTTTCCATGGAGACTTTTGGCTTAAGAATGTTGTATTTTTAGAGTAATGCTCACAGTGGATGAGCCTTTTAACTCATCTTTTGAATATATTTTTTAATGTTAGAATATGAAAGTGCTTTTAATGTTTTAAATGAATTAAAAAATGAATTAAAAGAAGTCATTTTGTAAAATGTAAAAATCTTATTTAGTGAAGTTCAGTGATACCTTAAGACAAAGGTAGAAGAAACCCTAGAGAGTAGTCCCAGGGACCCCCATGCAGTCTATTTTGCCCCCAGGGCCCCTTCCCTCTTTTAGAAGTAACTGAGCAAAAAACAAAACAAAATAAAACCAAAAAAAACCCCAAAACCCTACTCCATGAGTATGCAAAAAAGAATTCATAGGCTTTCCTTAGTTCCCACCATTAGACCCCACCTACCTGCCTAGTATAAAGAAAGACACCTAACACCCCTCAGGACACTTTTCTACTGCTGCCTCCCCTGATTCCTTCTAGAGCAATGAAAATCCTCCCTTCTGCCGCCTCCTTGTATCACTGGCTGGTGAACCTACCGTTTCTCGCCACCTCTACCTCCCACCCCCAATAGGCATCTGCTTTTCCTTTTTTTGGCTGCTCTTCCAACTTCCTCACTGACCTCTACTCAATAAAAACTGTAAACACTATTGAACCATATATCATCTCATGGCATGTCTCTGTCTTGCATTGGAAATAGCCCTAAGCTACAGACTGATGGCATATATGGTCATGAGAAAAACTTTTGGAGGAAGCACTTCACCAAAAACAGAAGTTTAGTTCTCCAGTCATAATTCAAAGGTTGTCATGGAGATTATAGGAGAAGGTGATGGACTTTAGGGAGTACCATTTATTTCATTTTTATTGCTAGTTAACTGTACTGACCTTTGTTGTTAGAAAGGGAAAGTATTTGAGAAACCAACTTTCTAATGTTTCCACCACATTTAGCCAATTTAGTGAACATAACTTTGAAGCCTATAGTTGGGAAAACTAATCCACTGTTTGGTTTTTTAGAGGCCTTTTAGCACAAAGTCAGTGTAAGAGGAAATCTTTTTTTGGAGGGGGGAGGTTTAGGCGTTTTGATTAACGTTTTTCTTTTTTCAAGTTGGGAAGTGACTGTAGGGAAATTAAAGGAAACCTTTCTCAGATGGTTCAAAACATTCCAAGGAGCCAGAGGGGGCTCGTTGCTGCTAATCTCCGTCATGCTTCCCCACTCCCCCTCCCTTCTTCCTTGATCATAACTTGTGATCTTGTAGGCATGAAAGAATTTAAGCCCTTCCCCCATCCTGAGCATCTCCTCCTCCTACTTCCTAGCCAGCCAGAATCCATGTCAAAAAGAGTCCGTTGTGAAAAACTTCGAGCTACTCCTAGGAGGTGGTGGTGTTGTAGGGAGGTGCTTTATTCAACAGGCATGAGTGGCAGCAGTGGACAGACTGAGATTCAAAAGTACATGTCCCTAGCTAAGTTTGGCCTCTTTGACCATACTGAACCCCCCAGAAGATCTGTAGGCAGACTTATCATGCATAGCATGGCTATGTTTGGCAGGGAGTTTTGCTATGCTGTGGAAGCTGCTTATGTGACCCCAGTGCTACTCAGTGTGGGCCTGCCCAAAAGTCTGTACAGTATAGTGTGGCTCATTAGTCCCATCCTGGGCTTCATGCTGCAGCCAGTAGTGGGATCAGCCAGTGATCACTGTAAATCCAGATGGGGCAAACGGAGACCCTACATCTTGACGCTGGGCATCATGATGCTGCTGGGTATGGCATTGTACCTCAACGGGGATGCTGTTATTTCAGGTAAGTGAACTCCATGATCTAACCAGGCAAAAATAATTCTATATCTTACTGTGAAATGGCCATAACTTGTTTTGTGTGCGACTTGAATGAGACTTGGATCAGAACAGATCACATCTCCCAGGCTATGAGGAAGCTGTTGTCTGGGGTGACAAGTTCTAGAGTTTTGAAAGTTCTTGATATTTAATACATCAGGAAGTTTTTATTCAGAAAATGATGTGAATGAATCTTAAATAGAATTATCAATTGAGTTTCCTTTTGAGTCTATTTCGTCTAACCAACTTAATTGAATACATAATTTCAACCAACCATTCTAGACACAAAGTTACTAGTAATTATCATTTAATTTAGAGACAAGACAAAGCTGGCAAAGTATCAGTGGGTCAATCCAAGGGGGAAGTTTTACAACTGCAATAGGTATATCTCCTTTGCCCCAATCATTAATATGCAGCTTGAGATATACTTTATTAAATAATCATACAATGTTAAAATTGGAAGGAAGCTTACAGGTCTAGTCTACCCTCTTCACTTTAAAGGGGAGCGGATGGAGACTCAGAGTAGTAGACTTGCCCAAAGCCATACAGTTCCTCGGGGGCAGAACTGAGACTTAGTAGTGGGCAGAAAGTTTCATAAAGAAGGGATTGGAAAACTTAAAAACAAGACATATTCCATGCAGCTATTCTTCTCTTTGGCTGGATGGCAGGGAAATGGGAGGCAGGATGCCTTGGTGGGTATTTTAAATGAAAATAAGGCCATGGCAACCCTGGCTGGACTGTGTGCAAAACGTCCTTTACTGAAAGCAATTGGTTGGAGAAATGCTTTTGATTCTTTTTCAGCTGTGATTACTAAGCCAAGCAAAAAACTGACGATCTGGGCAGTAACTATCACCATGCTGGGTGTAGCACTCTTTGATTTTGCAGCTGATTTTATTGATGGCCCCATCAAAGCCTATTTGTTTGATGTTTGCTCCCATCAGGATAAAGAGAGGGGTCTCCATTACCATGCACTCTTCACAGGTAGGGAATGAAAGTGCTTTTTTTCCCTCCTTTTTCTTTTATTATCCCATGAAGGGGAGGAATTTTGTGGGGGAGGAAGATAAATTGTGGTTGCAGTTTTCTTTCTTGGCTTTGCTAATCTTTTTGAATGAATAGATCAGTTGATCTGGTGCTGCTATCACGAGGGCCTTGTCTTCCGGGTCCATTTCTCTTGAGAAGGTCAGCTTGTGACTGGGCTGTCAGATTTTCCAGAAGGAGACTTATACAAGGATGTCCATAAGTCATATTTTCAACGAAGTGAACAAAAATGCCTTCTGCTTTTTACATGTGTTGTGTAAAGATACAGTGTTTTCAGATTCCTATTTGGATGAAGGGCATGCAAAAATTCCATACACTAAGGAGAATGCAGGCGTGTAACCTGCCTTTTTGAAATCTAGAGCTGTTCTCCTCCCTTCTGGGAGATGGATATTAGTTAGCTTTCCTCTCCTCCTTTCCTCAGTTCTGGGTCATGGGAAATAGAACTAAACTAAACATAAAATATTCCAGTCACCTCACTCATGTCACTAATACTTCTTTTGTACTGGACAGTAATTAGGGATGGAGAAGCAAAAACCATTTTGTAAGAAGGATATGTTCAGTTTTGTCTTCAAGGTCTAACAACCTGGGAAGATGTTAAAACATTGACAAGGATTCCAGTACATATTGATTGTTTGCCAGTATTTTATTTTTTTTTTACCAGCCTTTACTGGCTGGGGAAAATGTACCAATGGTAATAATGATTAAGAAGCATTTATTGAGGGGCTTGCTGTGTGAGGATGGGGTGGGAGATAATAAAAGGGAGCAGGTCTAGAGGGACCCAGGTAGAAATATAAGACAGCTCATACCTGCAAGGAATTTATAGTCTAGTTGAGAAGATTCAATTCCATTAAACAAGCTTTTATGAAATGGCTACTTTGTTCCCGGCACTGTGCTGATTTATGGCATAGTCAAATCACACTGTTTTGTTGTTTAGTTCTTTTCAGTTATGTCCAACTCTTCGTGACTCCATTTGGGGTTTTCTTGGCAAAGATACTGGAGTGGTTTGCCATTCCCTTCTTCAGCTCATTTTACAGATGAGGAAAATGAAGCAGATAGGGTTAAGTGACTTGCCCACAGTCACACAGCTAATAAACATCTGTAGTCATATTTGAACTCAGGAACACTAGTCTTCCTGACTGCAAGCAGAGCACTCTATCCATTGCTCCAGTAAGGAACTAAATAAATCCTAAAATGATTGGTGAAATGAATTGCTCTGCAATTTCATTTGTGTGAGTACTCCTACAGACACAGATTGTCATATTTAAGTTGACCATTTTAAAATTAGCTAAAAATTTAATGCCCTAGGGGCTAATCTAGTGATCAAAGAGTCATAACTAATTCAGAGCTTTGCCCTACAGGGCTGGGGGAGGAAGGAGGCTGGAAAGAGAGCTGATAGTAATGTCCCTGGGCCTAGCCTCTAGGTCTGCCTGATCTGCAAAGAGACAATAATTAAGCCCTTTGCAGCAAGAGAGAAGTTGTAGAGAGAAAAGGAAAGGGGGTTCGAGGCAGAATCCTGATAAACCCATGCCTAGGGACCTGAAAGAAAAAGATAATCTAGAAAGGAGAATATAAAAATGGGAAGAAAGACAGTCTCCAGAAGGAGGGAGTGGTCAGCAAAGTCAAATATTAAAGAAAGATCAAGAAGGATGAGAGTTGAGAAAAGGTCATTGGATTTAACAATGAAGAAAGACATCCCTGACAACCTTAGAGAGAACATTTTCAATCTGAAGCCATATTGAAAGGGGTTAAGAAGAGAGAGAAGGAAAAACAATGAATTTAGATAGTTTTTTCTTTTTTTTCTTTTTCATTTAATTTTTTTTAGTTAACACTTATTTTATCATCTCCTTCCCTCTTCCCCACCCCCATTGGACAAAAAGAAAAAAAAGAAAAAAGAAAAAGAAAACCCACGTAACAAATATGCATAGACAAGCAAAGCAAATTCCCACATTGGCCACGTACACAAATGTATGTCTCATTCTGTATCTTGAATCCTTCACCTTTCTGTCAGGCAATGGGTCATATATTTGATCTTAAAGATTAGAAAGGGGGGGGCAAGAATTGAAGAAGCAACTTCTCAGAGAAGATGGGAGATAATAGATCAAAAGCACAAGTGAAATAATTGACTTTGGCCAGAAGGACCCCTTTTCTGAGACTGATGAGAGGAAGAGAGAATGGGGACAACATTCAGGAGATTGGAATTATAAAGTTATGAAGGAGAGGGAGCTTAAGATGGTTCGTCTCAACTTTCTCCGTAAACTATGAAGTAAGGTCTTCTGATGAGAGGGAGGGAAAGAAGATGGTAATCGTAGTTTGAGAACAGAGAGGTTAGGAAACAGAACTGTAGCAAGTATGACAGGTAGTCAATCAGGAAAGAGGAAATTGATTGATTTGCATCACTGAGAACTCAGTTGAGATTAGATAGCAGACATTTTTAGTGGACTCAGCATGGAGACTTCCTCCAGCATCTGGAGAGTAAGAGTGAAAAGGTGGCCAGTGGGAATAATCCAGGGTTGGAATCTGCAAGGGAATGACCAGTGATAGGATAAGGGGCAAAGAATTTGAAAGTAGATAACGTTGTAAAGTTGAACTACATAACTATAGAATCAAAATTGAGGAGAGAGTAAAGTGAGATCAGAGCAAGGAGGCCTGGGAAATTGGGGAGAGGGGGAAGAGGATTGACTGGAAGTTGTGATGAGGATGAAGAATAGGTTTAGGAGAGGTAAGTCCCAGGAGAGATGGAATGATAAGAGGTTATGGTCAGAGGAATTTGTGAGTTTTGGATTTTGGAGACTGAAAACTTGTGGTGATGATGAAGTCAAGAGTATTCCCATGCGTACCTGAGATTCTGGTCACAGGAGATGAAGTTGATGAACCAGAAATCCAAAGTGTTTGAGAAGACATCAGCATGTACATTGAAGCCCCCTAAGCATAAGGATAGGAATTGGGATAGAGAAGATTGTGGGCTGCTACTGACCTTTCTTGTGAAAAGTGGGAGAATTGAAGAGGAGGACAATGGATAGCTGTCCCCGGAATCTTGATAGGGTTTTATATATATATATATATTTATATATAATGATGGAGTGAACCATGGAGGAGAAATTGCTGAGTAATAGGGGGTGGGAGGTAAAGGAAGTGGCATCAAGGCACATTAACTATACCCTACATCCTAGAGAGGGTGGCCAGGGATGTAGTGTCTTCTGGGAGAAGTCAGGTTTCTCTGATTACAAGAAAACGGAAACTATGAGAGGAAGAGGTTGATAGGAAGGTCAGTTCATTAGCAATAGAATGGAAGGCAATTTCTGAGACTAAGCTGTAAAAGAACAGCTCACCTGCTTTGGTAGATCGAGTAGCCTATGTCATTGAAATTACAGGTTCAGTTCAAAGAGGAAAACAGAAAACAAAGAAAAGCAAAACACTAGTGAGGAGGGAAAGGGAGAAGGAGAAAGAAAAGCATAAATGGGGGAAATAGGATGGAAAAGATACATAGTAATCATAACTGTGAATGTGAACGGGATGAACTCTCCCATAAAATGGTAGCAGATAGCAGAATGGATTAAAAACCATAATCCTACAATATGTTGTTTACAGGAAACATATTTGAAACAGAGGGACACACACAGGGTAAAGATAAAAGGCTGGAGTAGACTATATTATGTTTCAGTTGAAGTAAAAAAAGCAGGGGTAGCAATCCTGATCTCAGACACAGCAAAAGCAAAAATAGATCTTATCAAAAGAGATAAGGAAGGAAACTACATCTTGCTAAAAGGCACCATAGACAATGAAGTAATATCATTACTAAACATATATAGCATCCAGATTCTTAGAGGAGAAGCTCAGGAAGTTACAGGAAGAAATAGACAGCAAAACTATACTAGTGGGGGACCTTAACCTCCCCCTCTCTGAACTAGATAAATCTAACCACAAAATAAATAAGAAAGAAGTTAAAGAGGTGAATAGAATATTAGAAGAGTTAGCTGTGATAGACCTCTGGAGAAAATTGAATGGGGATAAAAAGGAATATACTTTTTTCTCGGTGGTGCATGGCACATACACAAAAATTGACTATGTACTAGGGCATAAAAATCTCACAATCCAATGCAGAAAGGCAGAAATATTAAATGCATCTTTTTCAGATCACAATACAATAAAAATTATATGTAATAAAGGGTCATGGAAAGATAGACTAAAACTAATTGGAAACTGAATGGGTCAAACAACAAATCATTGGAACAATCAATAACTTTATTCAAGAGAATGACAATAATGAGACAACATACCAAAACTTATGAGATGCAGCGAAAGCAGTTCTTAGGGGAAGTTTTATATTTCTAAATGCTTATATAAATAAAATAGAGAAAGAGATCAATGAATTGGGCATACAACTTAAAAAAACTAGAAAAAGAACAAATTAAAAATCCTTAATTAAATACCAAATTAGAAATACTGAAAACCAAAGGAGAAATTAAGAAAACTGTTAAACTAATAAATAAAACTAAGAGCTGGTTTTATGAAAAAAAAAAACCCAATAAAATAGATAAACCTTTGGTTAATTTAATTTAAAAAAAAAGAAGGAAACCAAATTACTAAAAATGAAAAGGGTGAATCCACCACCAAGGAAGAGGAAATTAAAACAATAATTAGGAACTATTTTTCCCAATGGTATGCCAATAAATTTGACAATCTTAGTGAAATGGATGAATATTTACAAAAATATAAATTGCCCAGATTAACAGAAGAGGAAGTAAAATACTTAAATAACCCCATCTCAGAAAAAGAAATTGAACAAGCCATTGATGAACTCCCTAGTAAAAAATCTCCAGGGCCAGATGGATTTACAAGTGAATTCTATCAAACATTTAAAGAACAATTAATTCCAATACTATATAGACTCTTTGGGAAAATAGGTGAAGAAGTCTTATCAAATTCTTTTTATGATGCAAATATGGTGCTTTTACCTAAACTAGGAAGAGTCCAAACAGAGAAAGAAAATTATAGACCAATTGCCCTTATGAATATAGATGAAAACATTTTAAATAAAATATTAGCAAATAGATTACAGCAACTTATCACAAGAATAATACACTATGACTAGGTAGGATTTATACCAGGAATGCAGGACTGGTTCAATATTAGGAAAACTATCAGCGTAATTGATCATATCAACAATAAAACTAACAGAAACCCCGTGATCATCTCAATAGATGCAAAAAAAGCTTTTGACAAAATACAACACCCTTTCCTATTAAAAACACTAGAGAGTATAGGAATAAATGGGGTCTTCCTTAAAATAATAAGTAGCATCTACCTAAAACCTTCAGCAAGCATTATATGTAATAGGGACAAGCTAGAAGCATTTCCAATAGGATCGGGGGTGAAACAAGGATGTCCATTATCATCACTGTTGTTCAATATGGTACTGGAAATGTTAGCTTTAGCAATAAGAGAAGAAAAAGAAATTGAAAGTATTAGAATAGGCAAAGAAGAAACAAAGCTATCACTCTTTGCAGATGATATGATGATATACTTAGAAAATCCTAGAGAATAAAGTAAAAAACTACTTGAAATAATAAACAACTTTAGCAAAGTTGCAGGCTATAAAATAAACCCACATAAGTCATCAGCATTTCTATATATTACCAACAAAGCCCAACAGCAAGAGAAAGAAAGAGAAATTCCATTTAAAGTTACTATAGACATTATGAAATATTTAGGAGTCTACCTACCGAAACAAACCCAGGAACTATATGAATACAATTACAAAACACTTTTCACACAAATAAAGTCAGATCTAAATAATTGGAAAAACATCAGTTGCTCATGGGTAGGCTGAACTAATATATTAAAAATGACAATTCAACCTAAGTTAATTTACTTATTCAGTGCCATACCAATCAAACTACCAAAAATTATTTTATAGAGCTAGGAAAAATGATAGCAAGATTCATTTGGAAAAATAAAAGGTCCAGAATATCAAGAGAATTAATGAAAATAAATGCAAGGGAAGGTGGCCTAGCCATTCCAGATCTTAAATTGTATTATAAAGCAGCAATCATCAAAACTACTTGATACTGGCTAAGAAATAGAGTGGTGGATCAGTGGAATAGATTAGGTATGAAAGACACAGTAGTCAATGACTATAGTAATCTACTATTTGATAAACCCAAAGACCCCAGCTTCTGGGATAAGAACTCACTATTTGACAAAAACTGCAGGGAAAACTGGAAAAGAGTATGGCAGAAACTAGGTATAGACCAAAATCTCACACCATATGCCAAAATAAAGTCAACATGGGTTCATGATTTAGATATAAAGGCTGATAATATAAGCAAGCTAGGAGAGCAAGGAATCTTGCTGATGATTTATGGAGAACAGAAGAATTCATGTCCAAACAGGAGATAGAGAACATTACAAAATGCAAAATGGATAATTTTGATTACATTAAATTGAAAAGGTTTTGCACAAACAAAGTCAATGCAACCAAGATTATAAGGAAAGTAGAAAATTGGGAAAGAATTTTTACAACCAGTCTCTCTGAGAAGGCCTCATTTCTAAAATATGTAGAGAATTAAGTCAAATTTATAAGAATACAAGTCATTCCCCAATTGCTAAAAGGTCAAAGGATATGAAGTCAGTTCTTAGATGAAGAAATTAAAGCCATCTATAGTCATATAAAATGCTCTAAATCACTATTGATTAGAGAAATGCAAATCAAAATAACTCTGAGGCACCACATCACACCTATCAGATTGGCCAACGTGACAAAACAGGAAAATGATAGATGTTGGAGAAGATGTGGGAAAATTAGAACACTAATGCATTGTTGATGGAGTTGTGAAGTGATCCAACCATTTTGGAGAGCAATTTGGAACTATGCCCAAAAGGCTATAAAGATGTGCATACCCTTTGACCCAGCAATAGCACTTCTAGGGCTGTATTCCAAAGAGATCATACAAATGGGAAAAGGACACACATGTACAAAAATATTTATAGCAGCTCTTTTTGTGGTGGCAAAGAATTGGAAATTGAGGGAATACCCATCAATTGGGGAATGGCTGAACAAGTTGTGGTATATGAATGTAATGGAATACTATTGTGCTATAAGAAATGATGAGCAGGCAGACTTCACAAAAACCTGGAAAGACTCATATAGACTGATGCTGAGGAAAGTGAGCAGAACCAGGAGAATGTTGTACACAGGAACAACTATATTGTGTGATGACTAACGTTGATAGACTTAGCCCTTCTCCATGACGCAAGGATCTAAAACATCTCTGAAGGTCTTATGATAGAAAATACTATCCACATTCAAAGAAAGAACTATGGAGTTTGAATGCAGATCGAAGCATACTATTTGCTATTTTTTTCTTCTGTTTTGTTTCCTCTTTCTGGTGGTTCCTCCTATTGGTTCTAATTCTTCCTTACAATATCACTAATGTGAAAATAAAAGAAATGTATATGTATAGCCTATATCAGATTGTGCACCGTCTTGGGGAGGGAGGAGATGGAGGGGGAGAAAAATTTAAAACTTAAAAGCTTATGGAAGTGATTGTTGATAAATCAAAATAAATTAATAAAAAAAGAAAAAAATTCCCCAAAGACCATTGGCCTAGACTAGAATGAGCATCTTTGCCAGGCAGTGAGCTTCTTATTATGGGGGGGGCTTATTAGGTTGTAATGGACATTCATGCTCAGATACTGATTAGAGTGGGTGACTTCTGAGGTCACTTCTACCTCTGTATAAGTCTAAAATATTGATGCCCAAGGCATTTTTCTCACCAAATACCTTGCTGCTACCTCATATCAAATGGAAAAACACTTTGTTCAAAGTAATTACTTTCAGGGATCAGAGAGGCCTGAGTTTGTAGCCAATCATGTCCAGACTTACTGCTTTTTTCTGAAAGGCTCTGGGCAGCACTACCTCGGTGAGGACACCATCCAGCACAGTGAGGTGTTTGTTTGCTGAAGGACTGACCTTCCTCTGATGTCAAAGGAGTAAATTTAGCAAACTTTGCATTGCTGGGACTTTCCCCATGCAGACCCATGACAGCACTTATGTTGTGTCCAGAGAACAATTCCATTTCAAAGTGTCAAGGTAGACAGAGAGCATTATGAGAAAATGATCTGCATAATAAATATGTGCCACAGTCAACTCTGCTTGGTTAACTTGGTTAACTATCTACAGCAAAATACTGAATCTCAGCTCAGTTTCCCTTAACCATCCACCCCTATGGGCTGCTTTCCTTCATATCAGTTGGTGTGTGTTCAGAAGATACGGATTCATTTTAATATCAAATTAGGCCAACAGAATAAGAGAGAGATCTGCTATAAACATTATAATCATATGAGTTTAGTCCAAAGTCACTCTTTCTATCTTGCAGTTTGTTGTGAAGATCAAGTGAGATAAGCCATAAGAAAGTGTTCTGAAAACTGTAAAATGCTATACAAATGTAAGATTTTAATGTTAACAGTAGTTTCTAACAAGACCAAAACATTTGGAAAAAATGTTTTAGCAACTACTCTTCACTGCTTTACAAAATGTCTCCTCAAATTTTCAGAAGGTCAGTTCTGTATAGGACAGTTACAGCAAACCATAGGTACAAATTTTTCTTTGGATTTCAAAATAGTACGCTATCCATCAGTGCCTGGATGAAATTGTTGTTGTTGAGTCATTTTAGTTATGTCTGACTCTCTGTGACCCTATTTGGGGTTTTCTTGGCAAAGACACTGGAATGATTTACCATTTCCTTCTCCAGCTCATTTTACAGATGAGGTACTGAGGCAAACAGGGTTAAGTAACTTGCCCAGGGTCACACAGTTAGTAAGTGTCTGAAGCCATATTTGAAGTCAGGAAATAAGTCATTCAGACTTCAGGCCCTGTGCTCCATCCACTGTGCCACCTAGGTGCCCTAGGGTGAAATTAAGCAGAAGTTATTACCTACTTCAGAGGACCATAGAACACTGAGTTCAGCTGGCAAAGAACTTTAGATGCGATTTAATCCACCCCTCCTTCCATTTTATAGATGAAGAAAGTGAGGTCCAGGGAAATTAAATAACTTTCCAAAAGTCACAGAGGTAGTATTGTAGCAGAGCTGGGATTCAAACCCAAGTGCTCTGACTCTCAGTCCCATGCTCTTTTCACTGCATCATGTTGCCTCCTATACTAAACCTTGACCTTATCTTTCCTCCTTTGGTCTATCCTCCCTGAACAAATCTATTCAAGACAGATGAACATCAATCCTGTTTTTGAGGACTTTTAGGGAAGAAGAGGGCAGTTGGGTGGCACAGTGGATAAATTGCCAGGCATGAAGTTTCATCTTCCCGAGTTCAGATCTGGCTTTAGACACTTACTAGCTGTGTGAACCTGGGCAAGTCACTTAACCCTGTTTGCTTCAGTTTCCTTATCTGTAAAATGAACTGGAGAAAGACAAACCACTCCTGTATCTTTGCTAACAAAAGCCCATATGGGGTCACAAAGAATTGGACAAATCTGAAATGACTGAACAAAAACAAAAGGGAAGGAGACTCCGTTACTTCCTTTGGTAAGCCATCCTAGGGTGTACTGTATTGAATTAAATCCTTTCTATTCCATTTCTGTATGCCACTTCTCTTATACAATTGCTCATTAGTAATATGTTGCAATCTATTCACATCTAAATCTTCATTGTCCTTTAGGTAACCCATAACCATAATTTTTCAGAGGCAAGTATTCCATGAACCATAATATCACATCATTGGAAGACTAAGGAGAAACTTGAGATAATTAAAAGCACTCTAAAATTTCCCAAAGAAAATCCAGCCTTCTTACCGCTTACTGCTGTGTCTAGCTTATCCATCAAAATGTTTGTAAAAGATGTATGTACTAATTGAGGAGTTCTATGGGTTGTGATCATTTTGGACATATTTATCAAGAGCATTACAATATGACAATCAAATTCCCCATGAAATGATGTTTCTTATTGCTTTTGTACATATAATAAAACCAACTTCTCCAACTACTTTTATTTGCCTCTCCAAGAAAAACCCACAAGCCATCCTTACAGTAAGCTGGAACTTAATTTTGTTTTCAGGTTTCATTTATGCTGAGAATGTCAATACTGATGTGATTTAATTTCAGCAATGAGTAAATCCGCTACATATTCTTACATTTAGAGTAATATCCATTAAGTAAATGTTTATATGTGGTCTAAAGGCTGTGATGCCTTTTGTTGCTGCTTTTTGGAGGCAATGGGGGTTAAGTGACCTGCCCTGGGTCACACAGCTATTAAATGTCTGAGGGCAGATTTGAATTCAGGTCCTCCTGACTCTAAGACTGGTGCTTTATCCATTTCACCACCTTGCTGCCCCACCCTTTACCCTTTTAGCAACCACTTTGCCACTCACTGTCCCTGCAGAAATAGAAGGGGGCCTCATAGAAATGAACGTCATTTTGTTCTTTGCTTTATTGGTTGTCAGGACCAAAGTGGCAGCATCTCTGTACTTAGCTAGATTGGGCCTTAGTACCAGATAGAATCTGTTGCCAGCACTGTAGCTGAGACCTTTCCAGCACTATAGAATGTTAGATTTTGTGCATTGCTAACAAATCCTTTAAAGACCCAAAGCTCCCTCTGAGCTATATGAGACACCATAGTATATGCCCTTTTGCAATTTCTAATAAGTCATTTTTGTGGCCCATCACACAATGAGATAGTATAACCCCCAACAATATTTTTACTTAGTCAGCTTCATAGCCATTGAATGTATCTTGGTCAGTTATAGATAGATAGATAGATAGATAGATAGATAGATAGATAGATAGATA
>NW_020954569.1:82790577-82942524 GCF_900497805.2 Vombatus ursinus | reverse complement strand
ATAGATAGATAGATAGATAGATAGATAGATAGATAGATAGATAGATAGATAGATAGATACAGCATTTATTAAGTGTTTAATATTTTCCAGGTACTGTGTCAAGCACTAGAGACACAAATATAAGCAAAAAAGATAGCTCCTACCCTCAAAGAGCTTACAATCAAATAGAGGAAGACAACACATAAAAGGGAGAAAAGTTAGAAAAATGTGAATTTCAGTTTGATTAGATCTCTTTTACAAATACATACCCCATAAGACCTATATGAACTGATGCAAATGAAGTGAGCTGAACCAGGAGAACAGTGTACAAAGTAATAACACTATTAAATGATAATCAACTATGAATGACTTAGCTATTCTCAGGATTATGATGATCCAAGACAATTCTGAAGGACATATGATAAAAAATGCTATCCACCTCCAGAGAAAGAACTGGTGGAGTCTGAATATAGATTGAAGCATGCTGTTTCTTTTACTTCCTTTATTTTTTTTAGTCTGTTTTATTTCACAGTGTGATTAATATGGAAATAGGTTTTGGATGATTGCATATGCATAACTGATGTCAAATTTGCTTGCCTTCTCAATGAGGGGGAAGGGAAGGAAAAATAATTTGGAATTAAAATTTTTTTAAAATGTTAAAAATTGTTTTTACCTACAGTTAAATATTTAAAATAAAAAAGTTTATAATAAAAAGGACATTTAAAAAAGAAAAAAATACATGCTATAGGTCAGAAAATAAAATACAGTCAAAGAAGAGTACGTAATATAGGTAGCTCAGTGCAAACTCATTTCCATCCCCACCGCCACTTACCCCGCAAAAAACCCTACAAACAAATAAACGACTTAAGGCTCTCATTTTATTGGCAGTGGTTCAGGAGTATTACTTTTGCATGTGAGAATGTGAATGGTCTAGTCCTGGTCTTTAGGTTTTGCCAATCTCAATCACATTCCCAGAGTACCATATTGATACATGTTTTCTGAATGGTCAATGAATAGAAACAGAATAATTTTTAGACTTTGAGGGAAAGTGGTCATAGACAAAAGGTTTTTTTCTTCTTTTTGTTCTTACACGATCTTGGGCGGAAACCACATCTGTAGGCCTGTTATGTTTTTATATTTTTTAAGAAGAAAATCACAACCTTTCTGAGTCTCAGTTTCCTCAGCTGGAGATAATAATAGCACCTACCTCACAGAATTGTTGTGAGGATCATATGAGATAATGTATGTAAGGCACTTTGCAAACCTCAAATATTGTATTGATGATATGTTGTATTAGTAGTAGTAGTAGTAGTAGTAGTACTAGTAGTAGTAGTGGTGGTGGTGATGGTGGTAGTAGTAGTAGTAGAAGTAGTAGGAAGGAAGGAAAGAGGGAAGGAAGGAAGAAAGGAAGAAAAGAGAATAAATATGTGTGTATGGGAGGGGGGAATTGGATTTTAATTCTTTGGTGGTCTAATCTTGTCCTTAAGATTTGCAATTACTCAAAATAATCAATTGATCAGAAAAAGCCTTAACACAATTTGGTCCAAATGGTAAAAATCCATACTGTGTCCTAGAAGCCCTTTATTTTGTCAGCTAGATTCAGGTCTGCTTTTCTGTCACCGCAGTTTTAACTATGCTACTTAGCTGGAAGCCACCTTTTGCCTTTAAAGAAGCTTATAAAAGATACCTTAAGAGGCAAATAATGAACTAAATATAACATGTCAGAGATGTGTAACAGTATGGTCTGACCACCCCCAGGGAGTGGGGTAGGGGATGGGAGGGGTAGTATAGTAGAAAAAGCAATGACTTTGGACTCAATAAGACCTGGGATCACATTCCAACTCTGTTATTTACTATGTGCTTGGCTTTGGGAAAGTTACTTTTATTCTCTGAGCCTTAGATCAGATTTCTCTCTTATAAAAGCTGGGGATTTGAATGAGTGATTTCTAAGGTTCCTTTCAGCTCTAGATCCTGTGATAATTCATGGATTCTAGAACTGACTGGGGAGATCCAAGGACCTTAACTTTTCACTAAACTTTATTAAGGAAGCTAGTGTCACTGAATTGTAGAGTACATGGACAGGAGTATGGTGGAGAAAGACAAGAAAGCCTTTTGTAAGCTAGCCCCAATCTACCTTTCTAGTCTTATCATGCATTACACTCATCCATGTATAGTGCAATCTGGCCAAACTGGTCTTCTTGCTGTTCCCCATAAAGGCACTTTGTCTTCAAGCCTTTGAATTGACTCTCCCCGTCCACCTCTTTGCACCTCTAATTTCTTTTAAATCTTAGCCCAAACAATATCTTCTGAAAGAGGTCTTTCCTCATCCCTCCAGCAGCTAGTGCTTTCCTTCCCAAATCTCTATCTATCTAGACATATGTATATGTATATATGCATACATACATGCATATGCAGATACACACATGTACATAGATTTGCATATATACACACATAGCATATATGAAATATTTATATGCATGATATATATGTAGATGTGTCATATATACATATCTATTTTATATACCTATAAATGTATCCTTCCCTGGCTGGTCTGTAAGGTCCTTGAAGGTAGAGACTACTTTGTATCCTAACCATTAAGCACAATGATTGGCCCGTACTATATACAAGTCATATTATATACACTTGTTGATTAATTGGTTGATTGATAGCTTTTGAAGATCCTTCAAGCTTTAAATCCATTCATAGATGATTCTATGACCGTCCTGAACATCCGCAAGGATGATTATGGATGGAGTTACCTCAACACCTCAAGGATTCAGGATTTCAATGCTATGGGTAATTTCTCTGTAGATGCAGACTACACCCTTGTTATTGTTGTTCAGTTATTTCAGTTGTGTCCCACTCTTCATGACCCCATTTTGGGTTTTCTTGGCAAAGATACTTTAGCTCATTTTACAGATGAGAAAACTGAGGCAAATAGGGTTAAATGACTTGCCCAGGGTCACATAGCTAGTAAGTGTCTGAGGCTGGATTTGAACTCAGAAAGATGAGTCTTTCTGACTTCAAACCCCATAGTCTATCCACTGCCTCATCTAGCTGCCCTAAAGACTATACCCTACCCTGTCCTTTAGTCCATGATCTCCATGAGGTTTTTGGGTTTTTTTGAGGCAATTGGAATTAAGTGACTTGCCCAGGGTCACACAGCTAATGTCAAGTGTCTGGTCTGAGATCAGATTTGAACTCAGGTCCTCCTGACTCCAGGGCTGGTGCTCTATCCACTATGCCACCTAACTGCCCCTCCATGACCAAGAAATTATAACCAAGAAATTCTTCACCCTTTGGCCCACCTAGTGACGATCCTCTCAGAACTTATCTAAGTGGATCTTTGAGTTACAGGCACTGGGGCCATGTTCTAAGCTTCCTCAGCTTGGGAGAACCTGCCAGAACTTGAACTCTGCTGGCAGAGAGTAATCCTGTCACTTCCACACAATAAAGCATCCAACTAGGACTTTGGTCCTAAAACAACCTAAAGAAAAATAAGCAATCATTAAACTCTAAACTGTTATTATATCCTGGTCTTTGAGTCGATATAACTTCTAATTTATTTTAAAAACAAAAAAGAAAAGGGGATTAGAAATCATGTTTCATTGGCTTTAGATTTGGAAGAGATCTTAGAGATAAATCCAACCCCTGAATTTTAAGGTAAAGAAACAGACCCAGAAAGGAGAAGTGACTGACTTGGGGTCACACAGCTGGGAAATAATAGAACTACAATTCCAAATTAGATCCTCTGACCTTCAAATCCGGTCATCTCTAAAATAGTACACTGCCTCTCCAGAGCGTATTGTTTGAAATTATGTGTATGTGTGTGTGTGTGTGTGTGTGTGTATTGGGGGGGTTACAAATGCATATCTAGTACTCATCGTTGCTTTGGTTTTATTCATCAAGAGATAGCATCCACTTAAAAAAATCAGACACTGGAGCAAATGTGACTTCTTAGTGCTTCTTTGAATACTGAATTCTTTTCAGGTTAAAGTGATGACATCCCTGGCAGAAACGTTCCCAAGCATATACATGTCTATACTTTTTAAAAGCATGTGGAAATTTTGAATAATTTATATCCCATTCCAAATAGCTAATTCTATTACTTGTAGTATTGTCCTTTGAATCCTGATAGACCCTCATGACACAGTATGAGTACAGTTGGTGCCATGAGTTATTTTTCCAATGTCAGGGGGTACTTTGTATTCATTAGCCCTTGTCCTTTTGCTTTGTGATTAATTTATAAAATGCCTGGAAAGAGTTAGGGAGGGATCCAGTCTGTAACTGTTGAACAGAATGAAATTATTTGGCTATCACTGCCTGTTGGGAGGGGCAGCTAGGTGGGCCTGGAGTCAGGAAGACTGAGTTCAAATCTGGCATCTAATACTTGCTGTGTAACCCTGGGCAAGTCACTTAACCTTGCTTGCCTCAGTTTCCTCATGTGCAAAATGAACTGGAGAAGGAAATGGCAAACCAGTCCAGTATCTTTGCCAAGAGAACCCCAAATGAGGTCACAAAGAATTTGACCATACAACTGTTGGGAAGTTCCTCCCTCTATCTTAATTAATGCTATTCGTGTTTCTATTTAAACCCATCTCTTCATTGTCGACTCTGTGACCTTGCTGTCATTAGTATCTTGGTCTACTCAACTAAACTAACTAAGCTAAATTTGAGTGAAGAATTAATATACCCTATACCCCAGGGGAATAATAAAGATGAGTGATTTCATCTATTTGCCTTCCTGAGTTCTGTCTGAGCTGATAAAAGATTAATGTTCATTTGTAATGTTTGAGCAAGGGTTATGCTCTGGATGTATTCCTGGAGGACCAAAGCCAACTCATTAGGTCACCCTTTAGATTCTATGCTCTACTACCTTTTACTTTGAAGCCCTGAGCTTACCCAGACATTCAATCCTGAGGACTTCCCAGTAGCTGAATAACCTCTACAGCTCATGTCCCCCTAGAATCTCCTCTCTGGGACTATCAGAATCATTTAACTATCATGGATCATTTTAACCTCCCCTCAAGGGGCTACAATTCTATTCCTGAAGTATTAGGCTAACAAAACAGAACATATTTATCCAGGAAAGTAATTGCTGGAGAAGAGATTAGTTTTCCAGCCCTTGTAGCAAGGGAACCATTATTTAACTCACTTCCAGATAAAGGCCATTTCTTAGGACACATCCTCCAGAATGGTCCCCACAAAAGACTCATAACACCAATAGGGACAGGTGGTAACCTGAGTGTACTGTAGGACCTGGCTCACGGCAGGTGCGGGTTCTTTGTCTCCTCTTTGTCCTCCAATCTCCTTTTCCCCCTTTCTCTGGGGTGGGGAGGGCTGTGTGTGGGTGTCACTTCCATCTTACCCTTAGCCCTTCATCATAGCTGCTTCACCACATCACTCTTAGTGAAGCCCTAGGCGTGTTTTCAACTTCATTGCACTTGTAGCAATGGGACTTTTCACCCAGCAGCCATTGCCTCTGCTTTCATCTTCCAGAAGCTTGTCTCTTTTTCATGGTTTGTCCAGCAATCTGGAGTGTCCTTCAGAAGGCTTTGCTTCTCTCCTTTGTATCTATTCCTTGTCCCATGACATCACAGGAGTGTAAATCTCTTTCCTACAGGTACATATACCTTCCTGCTTTCTTCCCCTGAACCTTATAGTTGGAGGTGGGGGAGAGAAAATGAGGAATGGTTCAAGAAACTGACTTTTAATCCTACTTGTTTCATTTTTTAAAGAAAGTATATAAAGTTTTTAGTTCAAATTGCAATGTTATCAGTATGAAGTTGTCATAGCTGATAACTGAAATGTGCTTAGGAGGCTGTGGAATGCAGATTTGCAGCAGGAAGTAAACACACACATACTTGGCTAAAATTATGTCTGCCACACAATCACAGTTAGAGGAGTCTAAGTATCACAAGTTGGGGTAGAAAGGGAGAGAGATATGGAGAGAGAATGAGAGAGAAAAGTAGAGAGAGAGATAGAGAGAGATACACATAGAGAGAGACACAAAGAAAGTCAGACAGAGAAAGAGAGAGACATACAAACACACACAGAAACAGAGAGACACAAAGAGACACACAGAGAGATACACAAAGAGACATAGAGGGACACAGAGAGACAGAGAAATGGAGAGAAGTGGAGAAACAGAAAGAGAGACACAGAGAGGGAAAGAGACACAGAAAGAGACAGATAAACAGAGACAGAAAGAGAAGCAGAAGAGACACAGAGAAATAGAAACACACACATACACAGACATAGATAGAGACATAGTGAGACAGAGGGACATGTAGAGTGACAGACAGAGAGATCACAGGAAGGCATCTAGGCATCCAGTGAGAGAGTTACTGAGTGGTACAGCTAGAATTGTAATCTTAGCAGCTGCCACTCCCTACCCCAATTCCATACCTCATCACATTGAATGGAAGCGTTCCGGCTCTTATTTTCTAGCATCATGTACAATTCTGATGCTGGCTATCTGACCTGTAGGTTTTCTTAGCTTGGTAACAAGTGCAATTCTGTGTTAGTTATGGTTTTCTCTAAGTATCTATGAATTTCTTTATTTCTTGACTATTGCTTACATTCCTGAGACCAGGCCACTTCCCTGTTATCACTTCAATTCAATAAACATTCATTAAGTGCCTCCTATATACAAGGTAATGTGGTAGGTGTTGTAGTACAGAGTATAGATTAAGAACCTTAAAGAGTTTATGATCTGACACCTGCATTCTGGTATTGGTCCTGCCATAAACCCACTTTGTGACCTTTGCCAAGTCTTTTAACCTCTTGGCTTCAGTTTTCCAATCTTTAAAATGAATAGATTGGACTAGATAAACTCTAAGGTCCATTCTAATTCTAACATTTTATGTATTCATATTTTTGGATCCAAGTATTAAAAATGTAGTCAAATCTTTAACTAAGAAATAAATAAGAACTTTTAAAAAGAGCCTTAGACCTGAGGTCTAGAGATTGACTGCTTTGACCAGACCAGACACGTAAGTGAAAAAGACTCTCTATTGAAGCCTTAGGTATCTTAGCCTTTAATCTTTCCTAGTCAGTTGAATAATTCTTTATGCTTTGTGGGTGCTTTCATTTTACAATCGACTTCTGTTTCAAGTCTTTGCAGAGAACGTTAATTTTTACTTTCCCTGCTCTAAGAAGATGTGGGTAGAGAAAAAAAAACAGAAAAAAAGAAAGAAAAGAAAAAGAAAGGACTTCCCCCTCTTGCTTCTTTTTGAGTGACCCAGGGCATGATGCTCAGTCTCTTCAAGCCTCCATTCTTTTCTTACTCAAATGACAACAATGCTCCTATCACAGGACTGTGGGGCTGGGTGGCTCCTTGGAGATCATCTAGTCTGTTGTTCTTCATTTTATAAATTGGAAAACTGAGGCCAGAGAGACTTGCCAAAGGTCATGCAGTAAGTCTGTAACAGAACAAGCACTAGAATCCAGATGTTTGATGGCAAATTTGTTTTTCATATTGATATTCTCAGCACCTAGTACAGTAACCTTGTACGCTGGGGACTAGTCTTTTGATTTCACTGGTATAAAGAACTCTGGGTGACAAATCTCTCTCCACCAACATAGATGGGTGACTGCTTTGTGATTTAGAGTCTTGGAGAGTTGCTGGCCGGTACTGAAAAGTTAACTGACTTCCCCAGGGTCACAGAGCCTGGTGTCAGAAACAGGTCTTCCTGTTGGATAGAGGCAGCCCTCCATCTGTTATGTCATATTACCCCTTGCAAACTTGAGACCAAGATGGAGGAGGCAGTTACTATTTTTATTGCCTAGTGGTCACCTAGATAGTCAGTAGGAAAGTGAATACTTGAACACTGATCCTCTGAATCCTGATCTAGTGTTCTTTCTTCTATAACACCTTGCTTTTCAAGTTCCCAGGGCCATCATGAGCATTAAAAGTTGTTATTTTTTTTGCAAAGTATTACACATGCACAATAATAAGCAATTTCAGCTTTTGATGAAATGTGTGGCTCCAATGCAAAATGAAAGCTTTTATCAATCCTATTAACTAGAAGGGAACCAAACCACAGACAGCCACATACCACCCTGGAATCAGGCCTACTTGGGACAAGGAAACATAGTCTTTTCTAAATCCTAAACTAAAGTAACAAGGAAGGAAGTCTCATTCTTCTTCCTCTTCTTCTTCTTCTTCTTCTTCTTCTTCTTTTTCTTCTTCTTCTTCCTCCTCCTCCTTGTCCTCCCCCTTTTTCTAGGAAGCATTCAGTTATCTTTATTTGGTCCTTTAAAGGTACAGCACAGGAGTATTTGAGTTTTACAACACATCAAATATTAATAACCTGAAACTGTAACAATATACAAAATTTTTCTGATGCCAGGGAGTACAAGCTAAAAAATTAAGCAAATTAATATTGTTTCACAGTAACATACATAGCTCCAGTTGATATTTTAAAACAAATTTCATCATATAGCACTTGAAGCATCTTTGAATCCATCTCAGTTTAGTTGAAGACATGAAAAACAAATCTGAGCAAAAATATGTTTCCTAACCAAAAAGCCTCATTTACCTTCAAAGAACATAATATATGATGTAGGCTAATTTTTAAAAAAACCTGAAAGTTCAAGGCCTTCTACTCAACTAAGAATAGTAACATTTATGCAAATACTTATATTAGAAAAATGACTCCTGGGGGTAAAAACCCAGGACCAATCAAGAGAATACATGCAGTATATTCCTTCTCACTATTTATTGCATTAGGCAGATGAGATTGATGTGGATACAAATGGTACCCTAGGGGTTAAGCAGAATATTAAGGGTTGCTTTTATAGTACCTTGTGAGGCCCCTCCTGAGCTAGAGGGCATCCTAAAGTCTCTTCCCCTTTTCTTGAGATAACATAAAACTTCCCCTTTTCCTGGACCATAAAATTCCTTGTCTCCCTCATCCTGAGTCATAAAATTTCCCCTGTTTTCCTTATCCTGCGTCCCCTATTCTGTCATCCATCTTCCTCATCTTGTGTCATGACAATTATCCCTTTTCTTGTAAGCAACTATTTTCCTCAGCCTGACCCTAATCTTCAACCCCCATTAGAAATTCTAAAATTACATCATCATCTTACAGGATGTATAGCTTTCTGTTTATATAAGCCTGATTCTTCCAAATATTAGGGCCTTTCATTAACTTCTTGCTTATCTCAGGACTGTGAAGTTTTCTCTTAATAAAGCATCCCATTGTTTAAGAGAAAATTGTCTAAGTGAATTCTTTCACACCCAAACCTCTCTCCCAAATCTGACCTCAATAATATGAGTCCCTATTATATCCAATTCAATTCAAGCATTTATTAAGCACCTACTGTGTGTCTAAGGCATTTTGCCCAGAATATAAAGACAAAAGTGAAGGAAGTCTTGACCTTCAAGGTGTCTTGCATTCTCCTGGGAGTAAACAACAGGTACACATATAAGTAAATAGAAATGCATACAAAGTATTTTTGATGTGGGCAATGAGAACACTAAATTAAAGGGATCAAGATCCTTCACATAGGAAATTGTTCTTGAGCTGAGACTTGAATGAAGCTACGGCTTCCAAGAGGCAGGTGGAGGGGAGGGAGAGAAAGAGAGAGGGAAAGGGAGAAAGAGAGAGAGAGAGAGAGAGAGAGAGAGAGAGAGAGAGAGAGAGAGAGAGAGAGAGAGAGAGAGAAGAGACAACATTCTGAGCATGGGAGACAGCATGAGATGGAATGTCATACACTGGGGAAAAGCAGGTAGACCAATTAGGCTAGAATATGGGGTGCTTGATGGGGGAGTAATATGTAATAAACCAAGAAATATAGATTGAAGCTGAAACTCTTTAAATGTCGAGCAGTGGAGTTTGTAATTTAACCAGCAAGAGAGAACTACTCAGAGCCTTTTGAGCAAGGAAGTGACTTGTTCAAACCCATTGCTTTAGGAATATAAATTTAACAGCTTATATAGAGATGGGTTGTAAGGCAGAGATCAGACGAACCTTTTCAGGCATATATTGTCCAGGACAAACATATGTCATTCAATGGATATCTGTTTGCTTTGTATTACTTGGGCTTGCTTCATTGTATAAATTCTTGCCTGACAGCTAGAGCTGATTGCATTGTTATTGAGATTAAATGAAGAAACTTATCTCTTAAGATAAATGATATCTTGAAAAGCTTAGGGGATAGCCTGAGTTTGTTCTTCTTCAGTGGAGAATGGGTATCTTCTGAAGGAAGAAGGGACCATCATCCTTTGCTTCCATTTTTTTTCTTGTGATGGTAGGGATGTTAAAAGTATTACATTTAATAGCACCTACCTCACAGGATAGTTATGGGGATCAAATGACATAATACCTGGAAAGGGAAGCATTATGTAAATGCCAGTGGTTATTAGTATTTGACTCTGATGTTTCTCTATAATGCAATGAAAGTAATATGGTAATATGTCTAACATTTCCTCCACTCCATTTTTTTGGAGGAACAGAAGGAAGGTAGTCTCTGCCATGTGTTGAGATGGGGTTTGGAGGTGGAGAGGAAGGAATGTATTTGCATTTTTCTTGGAAATCAATTGATCCTCAATAAATATTTGTTGAATTGAATTTAATGCTGAGCAACAGATATAATCACTAAAATCAGAACCTGAGTGGATCTTACAAGTTGTCTTATCACAGAATCACAGAATCCTAGGCTGGGAATGAACCTGAGAATTTATCTGGTCCATCTTCCACATTTTACAGACTAGGAAATGGAGGCTCAAGGATGAGTAGTGACTTGCCCAAGGTCACAAAGCTACTTAATGAGAGAGTTGCACCTAGAATCCAGGATTTTGCTCTCCCCACTACAATTCTTTATGTGTTCAAACCACTGCTACTACTCTCAGTGAATGTTGAATATTATGGAGAGATGAGTAAGACCTAATGGAAAGTGAATACAGATGTATTATTAATATCATCATGATATTTCTTCTTTTTCTTCCCCAGGTTTTGGAGGTGCTCTAGGTTACCTTTTGGGTGCGATAGACTGGGGACATTTGGAACTGGGAAGATTGCTGGGCACAGAATTTCAGGTCATGTTCTTCTTCTCGGCTCTGGTGTTTACCACCTGTCTCATCATACACTTGTGCAGCATCCCTGAAGCACCTCTTTGTGATAACCAAGAAGACAGCACACTGCAGCACCTCCCACAGGGCCCTCTGCTGATGCAAAATGGAGGCTATACCTATGGTTCTCTAGAGAGAGTCAAAAATGCTTTTATGAGAACAGAGCAGACTGAACTAGCCACAGCAAAACTGGGAGAAGCCAAGGAAAATAATGGGGAGCGGGTGAGGATGGATGTCCTCTTTTGTTCTAAACTGTGTTTTCTTTTCTCTGGCCTTTCTGCTTTTCTCTCTATATGTAAAAAGACATATAATGTTAAATGGGAACCTACAACGTCTTGTTATTTGGCATGAAATTGATCCTTGCCCTTCCTGGCTGCTAGATTAAAAATTCCCCAACTAAGTGAAAGTTGTGGCAATTTCTCAACTGTAGTTTTTCCTTTGGCCATTATATTTCTTTCCTGCTCTAATACTATTACATAAAGCTCTGGTTTGCGGGGCAATAGGAAAGGTGATAATAGCCTTGAATGGCCAGATTAGGGAGAAGGCAGCATGGCTTAGGGAAGAGGGGAGAAGAGGACAAGTCTTTATTAAGTACCAGTCTTCTTTGATCCTCACAACAACCCTGGGAGGTAGGTGCTATCATTATCTCCATTTTACAGTTGAAGAAACTGAGGCAGACAGAGATTAAGTGACTTGCCCAGGATCACACAGCTAGTAAGTGTTTGAGACCAGTTTTGAACTCATGTCTTTATGACTCCAGGCCTGGTGTTTTGTCCTAAGGGTCTATAAGTAAATACAAGATGGTTTGAAGAGGGAACAAACCCTAACAACTAGGGGTCAAGAAAGATTTTAATGCAAGAGACAGAACCTGAGTTGTAGCATGACGAGAACTAAGGAACTATCCTATGTTCAAGCCCTTATCCTCTCTTGCTTGGACTGTTGCAGTAACTTTCTAACAGAGCTCTAAGAACACATCCTCTATAGTGTATAGAATCTACATGGTTCTGGAATCTTAAGTCACAGGTATGGTTATATCACTCCCTGCTCAAGAAATGTCAGTGTCTGTCTGATGCTTCTAGGATAAAATACAAACTTCTCTGGCAGTTCTAGTTCGGTTTCAGACACTTACTAGCTGTGGGACCCTGGGCAAGTTATGTAACTGCTCTCTGTCTCGGTTTCCTTATTTGTAAAATGGGGATTACAATAGCAACTACTCCTGGGATTGTCATGAGGAAAAAAATGCTTTACCCTCCACAGTCTGGTTCCAGCCTCTCTTCCTCAGATGATTATTCATTATTCCATATTATGTAGTCTTTCTTCAAATTTTTTTCTTTAATTTCTTTTTAAAAAAACAAACAACAATCACACATTTCTCAAGCCTTAAAGAATTAATAAGACCCTACAAGAAAAGAACTTTAACTTTTACCATGTGTTATACTTTGTTTAAATATATATTTAAATATATATGTAAATATATATACACATATGCATGTGTGTGCATATACATATATCTATACTTATCTGGGGAATAACATACTGCTCTATTTTTGATCCCTGGCTGGGGTAATGCAGGGAATATGGGCCTGGAGTAAGGAAGACCTGAGTTCAAATCTGGCCTCAGACATGTACTGGTTGTGTGACCCTGGGCAAGTCACATATACTTGATTTGTTTCAGTTTTTTCAACTGTAAAATGGGGATAATAACAGCATCTACCTCACAGAGTTGTTGTAAAGATCAGATGAGATAATATTCATAAAGCATTTAGCAAAATGCCTGGTACATAGCAGACACTATATAAATGCTTATTCCCTTCCTTTCCCTTTCCTTCCCTCATATCTTGCACTCACAAACAATCCAACTTTCTTGCCCCTCCAAGTAGAATAAAAAATACATACAGTTAGCAGTTAGGTAGAGTAATGAATAGAGTGCAGGACCTAGAATCAGGAAAGCAAGTTCAAATTGAGCTTCAGACATTTACTAGCAGTGGGACCCTAGGTAAATCACTTAACCATTCTCTATCTCAGTTTCCTCATCTGTAAAATGGGGATTATAATAGCAATTACCTCCCAAGATTGTGGTGAGGAAAAAATGAGACAATACTTTTAAAATTCTCTGCAAACCTTAAAGTGTTATATAAATGTTAGCTATTATCATTATCAGGAGCAGCTAGATGGTACAGTGGGTAGAGCACTGGGCCTCGAGTCAGTCAGATCTGAGTTCAAATTTGGCCTCAGAAACTTAGTGGCTGTGGGACCCTGGGCCAGTCACTTAACCCTATTTATCTTACTTCCTCATCTGTAAAATGGGGATACACTGGAGATGAAAATGGCAAACCATTCCAGTATCTTTGCCAAGAAGACTGAAATAGGAACAACAACAATTATCATTATCACTATTATTATTAGCCAAAACAAATCAAGATAATGAAAATGCATCTTGATCAATACCTCTAACCCATCACCTCTCGACCCAAAGCATGTCCTCTCTACTTTTCACATGACCTGGCCTACTTTCTTCTCTCTGTACACCAGTGATGTCAAACTCAATTAGAAACAGAAGCCGTTAATCTATACATAAGGATCCCTGCAGGCAACATATTGATTTAATTTTAAAATGTGATATTATCTATGTTCCATTATATTTTATCTATCTTGCTAAATATTTCTCATTTATATTCTAATTGGGCCGGCCACACTCAGGACTGTTGTGGGTGGCATGTTGGATGTCTGGGCTATATGTGACATTCCATTCCTTGGCTTCATGCTTTTAAAGAGACCATTTCTCATGCCTGGAACATTCTTCACATCTGCCCTTGGAACTCCTAGCTACCTTCAAAGCTCAGTATATGTGGCAGTCCAGATTCTCCTGGCTGCTAGCATTCTGTATACATAAGGATCCCTGCAGGCAGCATATTGATTTAATTTTAAAATGTGATATTATCTATGTTCTACTGTATTATATTCTATTTTGTTAAATATTTCTTATTTATATTCTAATTGGGGCTGAGCCATACTCACTGCCTTTCTATTACTTTGTAGTTCTTTTGTGTATCTTGTGTTTACCTGTCTGTGTATATGTTGTATATAGCCCTCCAGTAAAATGTAATTTCCTTGAAGGCAGTGCCTAGCAGAGTGTCTGGGACATAATTGTTGTTCAGTTTTGTCTGATTCTTCATGACTCCATCTGAGGTTTTCTTGGCAAAGATATTGGAGTGGTTTGCTGTTTCTTTCTCCAGTTCATTTTACAGATGAGGAACTGAAGCAAATAGGGATGAGTCACTTGCCCAGGGTCATATAGCTAGTGAGTATCTGAGTCCAGATCTGGACTCAGAAAGATGAATTTTCCTGACTTTAGGCCTTGGACTTTACCCATTGTACCACTTAGCTGCCCCTGAGATATAATAGTAGCTACTAAATAAATGCTTGTGGCTTGATTGATTGAATGATAGGTGAGGGTAAGGAGGAAGTGGGTTCTAGACATACAGGACAGACTGAACACAAAAAGGGAGGTAGGAAGTAAAATTCTGTTATTAGGAAATACCAAGGAGGCCAATTTGGTAGGAACATGGAATATGCAAAGGGTAGTATTGGGAAAAAGTCTGATAAAGGAGGCTAGAGCCAGATCATGAAGGGCCTTTGATGCTAAGCGGAAGACTTTATATTTGATTAAAGAAGCAGGAGTGAGCCACTGAAGATTCTTGAGAAGGAATGTGAGATGATTAGACCTGTGTGCTCTAAGAAAAGTATTTGCACAGATGTGTAGAAGACAGGTTGGAGAGAAAAGATCCTAGAAACAGAAACCAATTAGCAGTGTCCAGTTGAGGGTGATGGGTGCCCTAACTAGAGTAGTGGCTGTGTATGTAGGCAGAAAGATGTGGTGTTGGCAGAGGAATTGGCAAATGATTAGATGCATTAGGGGCATGGCTCTGAGATGGTGAGCCAGCAAGTTTGGAGGTGGGGTGGGCTTGATCTGAGGAGATCATGGATGTGTTGAGCTTGAGATGCCCTGGGGACATCCAGGTGGCGATTGATAATTCAGGACCAAAGCCTGGGAGAGAGACTAGAGCTGGGTATACTGTATTTTATGAATCACAATGGCATCTATATACATTTGAAAATTTTTATTGTTGTTGTTCAGTCCTATCCAACTCTTTGTTACCTGATTCGTGGTTTTCATGGCAAATATACTGGAGAGGTTTTCCATTTCCTTCTCTGGTGGACTAAGATAGACAGAGGTTGAGTGATTACTCAGGGCCACATTTGAACTCAGATCTTCCTGACTCCAAGCCCAGGCTCTATCCACTGAGCAGCCTAGCTGCCTATACATTTGAAAAATAGACTTTTTTTATTTAGCCTACAGGAGGTATATGTGCTTTTTTTAAATTTTGCTGTGCTGAGGTATACATTTTGTTGGAGTTAAATAAGGCTTAAAATGGCAATGCTTGGTGTTTATATGGATTTGTGGACTCTATATTATCCCAGGGGCCTGTCATAGTGAACACAGAAACAACTACCACTGGCCTAACATACTGGAGATTTTGGGGATGAAACAATTATGTGGTATTATATAGCTCAGTCTTCATATACAAATTAATATTATATATTAATTAACTTTTTTTCAGAAATAGATACCATAGAAATGAAAAAATAAAATGGGGTTGTTAGGAGAAGATCAGAGAGAAGAGACCAGGGATACCACTGGGAAATAATATGGCTCAGGAGCAGATAGATACAATCAGGAAAAAGCAAAACCTTACTAATCCAGAATAAAGGTGTTGGCTGGAGGAGGAGTTCGGGCTGAACTAGAGAAAAGAAGGAATCACAAGATGCGCTGCTGCCCCACTAGTGACAGGACCCGAAAGGACAGCGTTTCTAAGCACGGGCCCTGCTGGGACCAGCTTTGGTAATTGTTCCAGGGCCATAAGACTGTAGGTGTAGAGCTGGAAGGGACCTCAGAGGTAATTTAATAAAACCCTCTCATTTTACAGATGAGAAAACTGAGGCCCAGGCTTATCTAAGGTCATACAGGAAGGAGAGGACAGAGAGCTAGGACTTGAACTCAGGTCTGATGATCTCAAATTAAGTGCTCTTTCCCTTGCCACCCCCTTAGTTTAAGTTTTTTCCTACCAGAGCGAACATGCCCAGGTCCTTAAACCAAGCCACAAATGGCAGGAAACCAAGGCCTTTCGTCATCTTGGTTGCCATCATTTGGGTGTTCTTCGATGTTTGTCCTAAATTTCTGAACACAGTGGCCCAGATGTGTTCTGACTGGGGCTATGTCTTGTTGTTCAGTCATTTCAGACTGTTCATGTCCCCGTTTGGGGTTTTCTTGACAAAGATACCGGAGTGGTTTGCTGTTTCCTTCTCCAGCTCATTTTACAGATGAGGAAACTGAGGCAAACAGGGTTAAGTGACTTGCCCAGGGTCACACAGCTAGTCAGTGTCTGAGGCCGGATTTGGCTCAGGGAGAGGAGTCTTCCTGACTTCAGGCCTGTCACTGTATCTACTGTGCCACCTAGCTGAGTACAGTGAGACAATCCCTTTATTCCTCGAGGATTCTCTGACTGCATTAGTTTTGTTGTATCATATTGAGATGGCAGATCATTAACCATTAATGCCATCCTCCGACCTCCCCACCCTGCCATAGCCTGCAGATCTTTTTTGGATAAACTACTGTGCAGCCATGCCTCTTCAATGTACTAGTAAGGTTGTTTTTTCAAACCTAAATGTAAAACGTGATATGTATGTAGCATAGTAGATAGAGCACTAAACTTGAAACCTAGAAGACCTGAGTTCAAATCCTACCTTAGACATCTACAAGCTCCTCAATCCTGGGCAAGTCAATTAACTTCTCTCAGCTTCACTTTCCTCACCTGTAAAATGGTGATAATAATAGCACCTACCTCAAAGCGTTATGAGGATCAAATGGGATAACATGTGTAAGATGCTTGTCAGCCTTAAAATATTCATTACATGCTAGCTCTTCTTATTTATTCCCATTGAATCTCATCTTAATCATTCTAGTCCAATGTTCCAGCCTTTCAGGGTAATTTTGAATCCTTTTTCTGTCACCTGTGTGCTCACTTTTGCTCTCCATTTTGTATCATCTACAAATCTGATAAACATGTCATCCATTCCTTTAACCGCGTTAATGCTAAAAGTGTTAAACAGTGTAAACTCAAGCTCAGATTCCCTGGGGCTCTCCTTCCAACTGACATAGAGCCCTAAATGACCACTCTTTGTGTCCAGTCATTTATTTAAATCTCCATTTGCCTAATTCCATCTAATGGCATCATTGTCCAGCACACATCTCCCTATCTTTCCCAAAAAATTATAAAGAAAAAAACTTACCAAGTACTTTGATAACATCCGGTAAACTATATCTGCCTCATCTCCAAATTTAGTAACCTGTTAAAAAAATAATCCCCTCCAAGGGCCAGCTAGGTGGCACAGTGGATAGAGTGCCAGGCCTGAGGTCAGGACTCATTTTCCTGAGTTCACATCCAGCCTCAGACACTTATTACCTCTGTGACCTTAGGCAAGTCACTTTACTTTTCCTCGGTTTCTTCATCTGTAAAATGAGCTGGAGAAGGAAATGGCAAACCACTCCAGTATCTTTGCCAAGAAAACACCAGATGGGATCACAGAGTCAGACATAATTGAAATAACCTTATAACAGCAATAACAATACCCTCCCACTGAGGAAGCTAAGGCTGGGGGACCACTTGAACTTGGCGACTGAGTTGCAATAGGACTAAAGATGATCAATCAGGTGCCCGCACTAAGTCGGTACCAATGTGGTTCCCCCTCCCCCACCTCCACTCCAATACGGGGTGTGTTCAGGGAACCAGGCAACCTAAGGACAGCAAGCTGGAGGAGGTCAGAAACAGAGCTTCCATGCCAGTCAGAGGTAAGACTGGGCCCCTGAGTGGCTGCTGCACTTCTAGCCTAGGCTGGATAGAAAGACCCATCCTCATTGTCCCTGATAACCTGGAGTGTGGAGAGGCATTTCATGAGCTCCTTTACCTCCTCTTCTATAAGGAAGACCAGCCTTCCTTTTGCACATAGAGATCAGTCAGAACCTTGGTTATGGCAGAAATAAAAACATTGCCCAATCAATGGGATTGCTGCAAATTTCCCCTTGTTCTTTATACTTTCTAGAAATGATATCATTAGTTGTTCTTGCCCAGCAGAAACGATAGAATAATAACAGCAACAACAATGACACTGTACCAATGGAAGTTAATTCATTCAAAACCACATAAATCAACTAAGGAGACCTTTATCAAGTTCATACCATGTACACACAAACTCACTCACACTCACATCGGCTCTGATGGACCAGGATGCTTTCGTATCATCTACATTTAAAAGAGCAGGACAACACATCTTTGGCCAAATACCATAAGCTTTGGCTTCCAAAATAGAACTGCTGAGAAAGTTGAATTATTACCGTCTGGGAGCCATGAGCCCAGAGCAATTATTTTTTGGAGCAGTTATTTTTTTTTTCTCACAACAAGAGTGTCTGTGTCATTTGAAAATCATGATCCCTTGCTTTAGAGTGGGTCCTGAATTTTTTGAAGGTTCATGCTAGATACCTTTAAACCTTATCTCCAATGCTAAATGTCCTTATCCAGCTCTGCCATTTCAGGAGTGTGTGTGTGTGTGTGTGTGTGTGTGTGTGTGTGCATGTGTGTGTGTGTGTGTGTGTGTGTGTGTGCTACATTCCCTTTTGGTCCTGATTACCTTGGGCCGGTCTATACAGCAGCCATTGCAACCTTCATCAGACAGTGATTAGCAATCTTTGTGAGACTTTAAAAGGTACTGAAAATCATTGTAAAACCTCTTGTGGCTTTATCAAGGAAATGAGGGAACTAGTGAGAAAAGGGCAATTTCATTTTCATTTTCATTTTTAAAACCCAAAGGGGAGCTGAGAATTTTCATGCCTGACTCAGTGAAATAACAAGTCTAATTTGAAAGCTCATGTGGGATTAAGAACAAAAGCAGAAATAGGTTTGGGAGAGAGCAAGGGAGTGGGCTGAATATTGTGCCTGAGGCAGAGGCCTAAATTAATAAGTGAAGAGGAAGGCAACACCTGTTGTCCAGTTTTAATCTTTAATATGTGCATTAATTGAGGAAAGGAGCTGGTCCTCCCTCATTTCATCTTGTGTAATTCTTACCCAACTTCTAAAGTTCAACTCAGGTATCGCCTCCTTCACAGGCCTTCCTTGATCTATCCCCTTAGTAATGAACTTCCCCCTTAGACCTCAGATAGTACTTTACATTGCACCTCTTTAATGTACTCAATCATGTGACCGTTTCTATTATATCACCTATGCATGTATCATCTCCCTCTGCTACTCTATTAATTCTGCTAGGGCAGGAAGTATCTTATCTAAATCTTGCATCTCCCCTTAGGGTCTTCTCCATGTAAGCTCAGGATACAAGCTGGATGAAGGGGTGCATGGATAGAGAAGGATTAGTTGGGAATCTTGTGCCCAGGCTGTTCTTCCTCAATCTGAAAGCCTCCTTGAAATTCAGTTTTCTCTTTTATAATATGAACCAAGATAATTTCTGAGTTTCCAGCTCTAACATTTTATAATTGATTATGGTCTCCTCTATCTTCCCTTCTTCCTCTCATCTGGACAGGGATTTATCCTGGGACTTATAAATATAAATGTGTTAACTTGTGGGACATCTTTTTTTTGGGGGGGGGCAATTGGGGTTAAGTGACTTGCCCAGGGTCACACAGCTAGTAAGTGTCAAATGTTTGGTCTGAGGCCTGATTACTTGTGGGACATCTTGATAGTCTCGAGGAAGATAATTATAGCCTTTCATTAACATACTGCCTAGGGACCTTCCTTAGAATAGCAAAGGTCTAGCAGGAAGGACTTGGGAGAGCAGGGTACAAGCTGGTTCTTAGAATCAAGAAATTGAAGAATTATAACCATGCCTATGGATGGTACTTGTGGACTACTAGTTCTGTGAATATGGATGTTACTTAAAATTTCTGAGAATTAGTTCACTAATCTATAAATAGGGATTACAATAATGTACTGCCGATTTCACAGTGTTGTCAGGATCAAGTGAGATAATACATAGAAAATGCTTTATACATTTTAAGGAGTGATATATAAATATTACTTATTGATATCATCAGGCACCTAGGTAGTGCAGTGCACATAGTGCTGGGTCTGGAGGCAAGAAACCTCATTTTCCTGAGTTCAAATCTGGCCCCAGACACTAGCTGTGTGACTCTGGGAGAGTCACTTAACCCTGTTTGCCTCATTTCCTCATCTGTAAAATGAACTGGAGAAGGAAATGGCAAATCACTCCAGTGTCTTTGCCAAGAAAACTGCAAATAGGGTCACAAAGAGTTGGACATGACTGAAAAGGACTGAACAACAAATTGACATTATCATAATTATTATTATCATCATCATCATCAGTCAGGGTTAGGAAGAGTTGGTGTGACATGCTGGCAAGACACATTGACAACCAACAGATGAATGTGCTTATGAAAAGCCTTCATTGTGGTAGTAGTTTACATACTTCTCAGTCATTTGTGGCACCTTAAAAAATATGTATTGGGGCATTTAAAACTTTACTAAAAAATGCAGAAAGTCAGAAATATTAAACACATCATATTGTCCCGACCACAGGACAATAAAAATATGTTCAATGAAGGACCTTTGAGGAAAGAGTTATAAATTCATTGAAGACTAAATAATCCCAAAGATTAAAAGGAACAAATAATGAAAAATTCTATTAGAGAAAATTACAACACTGAGACAATATACCAAAACTTATGGGATTCAGCTAAGGCAGTCGTTATGGGAAAGTTTATATATTTAAAATGCTTTCATTAACAAAAGAGAGAAAGAACAAATCAGTAAATTGGGAATGTGACTTAAAAAACTAGCCAAATCATGTGTTTCCCCCACACTGCCAACAATACTAATGGATATGCTTACAGGGTCCTGCCACAAGTAGGTGCTATAAAGCCACTTTTGTGCTCATTATGTATTCATAATAACAATAGATGACATTTTTGGGGGCTTTAAGGCTTGCAAAGTGCTTTTCATACATCATCTCATTTGAGCCTCACAATAACACTTCAAAGTAGGCACTACCATCTTAATTACCCCCATTTTGAGGATTAGTTGCTAATTAATTTATGAAATTATGAAATGAGGCCAGCATGCCTGGTTCTTTGGATACTCACCAGGAAAGGCCATGATGGCAGAGGGGAATTGAGGCTGCAATCACACTTTAATAAGGCAAAGAGGGTGTAGGAGGGGGAACAGGTATGGAAAGTACAAAGACAAGCAGAGAAAAAGGTTACAGAGGCAGATGGTGGGGGGACAGGGGATGGCATGGTGATGGAAGGCAGGCAGGAAGGGGAAGGAGGAAGAGAATGGGAAAGGGATGAGTCGATTACATACTGGTGCATTGGAGTTCACTGCACTAGAGCAGCGTGGACCCTTAGCTGATGGAAAATCACTCAGAGGGCAACAGTTTGAGGTCTCATTTTTATAGAGTTTTTTGGGGTAACACACTAATGCTTATCTGTGCCACCTTGGAGCTTCATTAACACATGCAAATCATCTCATACTTATTGGTTAGACTTTAAATTTAACATATCCATGTCATCTGAGAGTTATTAGCACTATTTGATGTTCTTCTGGTATTACTGAGGATGTCTGGAAATTATCTGAATTTTTCATATCGTGGGACTGAAAGACACCGATAACAAAACCTAGATGGCTTTCCCTCAGCACATATTACCAGGCTGTGATTTTTGGTTAATACTTGATATAATTTGTAAGTTAGGCTCCTTTGGTCTTTGGGATGGTCTATAAGTGACATAGATTCCTCTGTGCAATCTTACTTCCTACTATTGCCCCTTCTATACTGGCTACTTGTAAACCTACTTATTATACTAACTAGAAGCAAGATGGAATGGTCAAGGTGACCAGAGTAAGATACAATTTTAACACAAGAAGATGAGGAAACTGAGGTTCGAATAGGTTCAGAGATTGATCCCTGGTCATATGACTAGTAAAAGTCAGAGGTGGGATTTCAACCTAGGTCTCACCTGAGTCTAAGTTCAGTGCTTTGCCCACTACCCTACCTTGTCTCTTATATACTTGTGTGTGGTAAAGGGCCTTAGTCATCTTATGTAAAACTTTGCTCAGCTCTAATCTTTGGGACATAGGGAGGCTTATTTTTAGCTACCCCCCCTCCCTGTTCTGTTTTACAGATGAGCAAACTAAAGCCCAAAAAAATGAAATGACTTGTCCAAGGTCACATAGCTAGTGTCTCAGACAGGGTTTGAACCCAGGTCTTCCTGACTCCAAACTCAGTTAATATATCCACTGTACCATGTGTCTCTCAAGGGAAGTTTCATGGACAAAATGAGTTAATTAGATGACCAATGTCCAGGGAAAGTGCCTCTCATCAGAGTTAGCACCAGCACTTCTAGTACACAGCATTCAGGCCTCCAGTACCTAGGATTTCCAAAGCACTGTGTAGCATAGTGGAATGAGTTCTCGATTTAAACTCACATGACTTGGTTTGACTGCTGGTACTATTACTTACTCTCTGTATGAGCTTGTGTCTCAGTTTTCTCACTTGTAGAGCGAGGGGATTGGCCTAGGTAATCCCTAAGGTCCCTTTCAGCTCAAAATTGATGACCCTATGAAGGTTATACCTTTGTTGTATGTTTTGTCCTAGACTCAGAGCAAGATGACCATGAAGTCTTTGCTGAAGACTATTCTGAGCATGCCTCCTCACTACCGCTATCTCTGTGTCAGTCACCTCATTGGATGGACAGCTTTCCTTTCCAACATGCTCTTCTTCACGGATTTCATGGGACAGGTAACATTGTCATTCACTCACACAGACCAGTCAGTCAGCAAGTGTGGGATATAAAACAAGGTATAAGAAAACAAGGCATAAGTCCTACTCTCCAGGAGTCTTCTGGGGAAACCACTTCAAACAACTCAGGAACAACACTCAACAGTATTGTAAATAATCCATCCAAGGAGCAAACATTAAATCCAGTTTGAGGTCAGTTATAAAGTTTGAATAAACCTAAACTGCATCAAGAAATGAACTTGAATTAATGAAAGAATGAATGAATGAAAAAGCGTGTATTAAGTACTTGCAATGTTCCACATACTGTGTGAAGTACTGGATACAGAAACACAAGCCAGCAAGACAGTTCCTGCCCTCAAGGAGCTTAAATTTTAATAGGGGAAAAACAACACATTATTGGCGGCCCAGGAGGAGTATTTTGAACAGGAATGTCACAAAGACGGTGTTTTGAGTCATAGGACAATTGATTTTACACACTTTCCAGGTATTTGTTCAATTACTGTCTCAGAACTAAAGTTAGAAAATTAGGGGAAGAGCAGGAGAGAAGTATATAGGAATATGCCGTATTCCTATATGGCAGGTTGAGAATATCTGAGAAGTGGCCAATGTATCTCTATGCAATTTTTCACATTCTACATGCTTAATGTGCCTGGGCCCTCTATGTGTTGTTAACCCTACCACCTTGTTTTTCCAAATTAGTTTCAGCTGTGGACAGCTCCCAGCCGTTTCCAGGTTTTCCTACATGCAAAGCAGCTGAATCTGAATGGTGATAATCACCATTTCTGTCCACAGGGTCTTTCTTAGACTTTGTGGAGCAGCAAGAATATAAAACTCCTCCCCAGTTGCAAGGTAGAAACATGGTGATTAGACTCCCAGATTTTCTCATCTGGGAAATATCTTCCCAACCTCATCAATTACTAGAGACAACCCCAGTGCCTTTGTGAATCTGAAATTTCTTTGGTGAATGTGGGCATGCCCATTGATGACTTTTTAAGAGGACAAAGATAAATCCTGATTGCTTTTCAGAAATTAGGGCCACCCAGAAAGCGATTGGCTGATGGGGACTAAATAGGCTGGACTCTGGTCAGAGGAAACATGTCTCTGTATGAAAATAGGTTGCTTTTGACCTTTTCCTTTGTGTCTTCTTCCTTGTGTATAGTTAGAGGAGAAAAAGGATTTCTTTCTCTCTCATTCACCAATTATGCTAGGGATAGTCAATGATGACCAGAAGGGATGGAGTTCCTGCAGGAGCAGACATGACTGTCTACTGACCAGAAAGGAGGAGTTCATGAACAATGTTCCCATATACCAAACATCTGGGTTGTAGATGGGGAATTTTTATTTCCTAGGCTACCTTACTTATCTCAGAATCTAGTCTCCTATCCAGAAAAGGGAGATTTCCAGATTGACTTCAGCCTTGGGGTTTACCTCATAAGTAACACCAAAGTTCAAGAGGTCAAAAACCTGACTTTCTAGAGAGAAGTAAAGTCCTTGAGCAGCATTCCCCGTGGAGAAAGAAGAAGGATTGCTCATGTGTCCTTTGTAGTGAGAGGGTTAATAAGGGTTGAAGCCATATTGGAAGGAGGGGAAGAAGGATCAATCAATCAACAAGCATATATTAATTAATTGCCCAATTTATGCCAGGTACTGGAGATACAAAGACAGAAATGAAATAGTCTGTGCCCTCATTAAGCTTACAATCTAGTAAGAAATTTCTATAGTAAATCAAGACCTTGCCACTCCCCACTTAAACTTAGTTGTTTAGACAGTCAGTGCAGGTCTAGTGAGAAAGAATTTACTTTCTAACAACTCCTTCTGGGGGAACCAAAGCCTTAAGAATAGCAGTGTAATGCTAAATTTTTGTGTGGGTCTCTTGGGAGCAAAACAAGGAGACTCTCTGGAAGGTTGGAGTGTTGGTTATTTAGTTGCCCTAAAGTGTGATTGTCTTCTGGGGAATCTGAACCACGGGGTAGCTGTATGAGTCAGGCAGAGATTTGTAGGACCCCATAGGAAAGTGTGACTTAGCAGAATGTCAAGGGGTCGCCCTATTGGCAATTCTTTTTTGGCAAATTCTTTTCTGAGAAGAAGCTTATGGGCTATTTGTATGTGTTCTCATTCTGTTCATGGGTTCCTGTTAATTCTTTATACCTTCTGCATTTTCTCTGGAGAGAAGTGAAAGTCATTTTCTACCCATACGCACTTGCTTCCTTTAGTACTTTTATGGGAGTGCTTTTACCCTTATCTGTGAAAAAAGAGACATAAATCTAGTTGGAGATCTTTCTTGAGGAAATTCTGGGTGAAGACAAGAAGTAGAAAAGATAAAATGATCTTTTTGGGTAAGCTAAAGTGATCAGATCTAATCCTTGGAAACCCAAAGTTCTGGCAATGGAAGTTATGGCCAATAATATGACCTAGGCCATGGGTTATGTCTGTGAGCTTCATCAATCTTGATTATCATCGTTTTCTCATGTAGTAGATAGAGCACTGGACCAGGAGTCAGGAAGACCTAAGTTCAAATCTGGCCTCAAACACTTACTACTTGTTCGACCATGGGCAAATCACTTAACCCAGGGCGGGGGGAACCTGTGGCCTCGAGGCCACATTGTGGCCCTTTAGGTCCTCAAGTGTGGCTCTTTGATGGGATCCCCACCTAAAGATTCAGTCAAAGGGCTTCATTTGAGGACCTAGAGGGCCACTTGTGTCCTCGAGGCCACAGGTTCCCCACCCCTGACTTAACCTCTTTCTGCCTCAGTTTCTTCAACTGTAAAACAGAGAAAATAGGACCTACCTCCCAGGGTTGTTGAAAGGTTCAAATGAATTAATATTTATAAAGTGCTTGGTACAGTGCCTGGCACATAGTAGGAGCCAAATAAATGTTTGTTTCTTTCCTTCCATCTATACTTTTGATTACTTAGAAGTTATAGCCATGATTTGTAGTCATAATGTATCAACAGTAAAACACTATCTTTATAAAGATGAACTTTTGTGTCAGGGAGCATCTTGGGCTTATTGAAAATGCTATTCAGTTTCCCAGATGTATTCAGGCTCACTGTTCCTGTACATGTATGGGTCCACATTAATGTCACTTGCTATGCCTATCCAAGACACATTATAGTGTAAGAGAGTTCAGACGAAGAGCACTGGCACCCAGAGGTGGTTTTAACAAGCTTTCTTGCCATTCACAAGGGTCACAGCTGCTAGCAGGGACAGTTTCAGTGTTAGTCCATGATGGAAGTGAGCAGCACATGGTGGGGTAGAGGGAATCCATGCACAGGGATCAATATAATATATCATTTAAAACTAGGACCAGTAAAGAGAGAGTATTTTCTAAATTACCAAAAAAAAAAAAATAGATTATGAGCTCCTTGAGGTCAGTGACTGTCTTTTGCTTCTTTTTGTATCTCCAGTGCTTAGTACAGTGCCTGGGACATAATAGGCACTTAATAAATGCTTATTGACTGACTGACTAAAATAAGGAGGAAGGAATTCAGAGCAGGAAATTATGAATGAAGAGCTGAGAAGCAGGAAACTTAACCCTAACATTAATGTTGTAGCAAAAGGCTAAAATGGGGGTATTAAGGCTAGACCAGTTAAATGAGTTTTCACTGGTTGACACACAACTGGAGGAACTCAGTAGGTTATTTCATATTGTAATCTGGGAAATAGAATTTCTTCATCCAGTTATTTTTTCCCGTAAGTGAACTGCTGGTAAATCTTTTTTTGAATGGTTATGGATCTTATTATGAATGTCCTGCAGTGTTCCAGGCTTGCTGCAATCAACACAATGCTAACCACAAGCAAGAGCATCTGGAGAAGTTCACTATTTTTAATGGTATCCCTCTTCCATTTGGATGCTGTATGGGGCATCTTCCATGACAGTGTGAGCCATTTTGGCAAGCATACGTCTCCCTGCTTTATGTCTCATTTGTTGCTGCTAAATGGAGGATCACCAAACCAAGTAATTTCTGCAGCTTCATTTGTTACAACATCTTAAATGAGTTCAATACATGCATGAAAGAGAATGGGAGAAACCTCAGTGGGGGAGAGCTTTTAAGTCCATGTTTTACACGACTGAGTTAAATATGTTTTTGAGAGCAACAAACACAGGGGGATCTTCTGTTCTCTATATCTCTCGGTCAGTTGTGAGATCATGAAGATGGTCTGCTGTGGGGAATCATCTAAGAAAACAGATCCCTTCTCTTCAGTTTTTTTTTTGTTTTTGCTAGGCAATCGGGGTTAAGTGACTTGCCCAAGGTCACACAGCTAGTAAGTGTCAAGTGTCTGAGGCCAGATTTGAACTCAGGTCCTCCTGACTCCAAGGCCAGAGCTCTAACCACTAAGCCACCTACCTGCCCCACCCCCCCTTCAGATATTTTCATCAAGGATTCCTTCAATGCTTACAGAGATCATTCTTGAGAAATTTTCTAGAGATGAGAGTGTAGATACAGAGAAGATTTGAAAAGAAATTGGGCATATGGGTTGGTAGTTATAAATGTTTTCTTAGTAGTCTGTTTTGAGAAATAATACCATTTAGGATACTTTATGTTCTTTTAGCACCTCCCCTTTGAGAGTTCTTGAAAATCTGTCAAAAAAAAAAGAATAAAATGTCTCTTTATGTTTTTATGAGTCACCTCCAGTATGAATTTTTTGTGCGTGTATTTGAACAGGTCCAGCTACTTTTTCTATTTCATCTTCTCAGGTGTCATTTCAGCCAGGTGGCTTAGTGGATATAGCAATGCATTTGGAGTCAGAAAGACCTAAGTTCAAATTCTGTCTCAAACAATTCCTAGCTCTATGGTCCTGAGCCACTCACTTAACTGCCTTCTGCCTCAGTTTCCCCACCTGTAAAATGGGGATCATAATAGTACCCACTTCCCAAGGTTGTTGTGAGGATGAAATGAGATATTTGTAAAGCCCTTTGCAAATATCAAGTAGCTATATAAATACTAGTATTTGCTGTTGTTATTATTATTAATGCCCACCTCTTCATATAGCATATTGAATGTTCAAGTCTAAATGTGGTACTGTTGAGAATAAGTTGCTATAGAATCATTGGCAAATCTACTCCAGTTTATATCTCCTTATTGTCTTCTTTCCAGTTTCATGCATAAATCATCTTGGAATGATCTGGCTAAGTAAGTCTGAGTCTCCTGTCAAGTTTTCTGCAGGATCATTTTTTTCTTTCACTATTTTTGCTGTTTTGTAAAGTATATTGTTCATAATATTCTGTTATTCTCTTTGCAAATAAGCTTGGATTCAGTGCTGTTGTGTAGGGGAGAAGAATAGGATCTGGGAATTCATTGATACAGAAAATTGTCAGGCATGAATACTCTCTACCAATGAGTATTAGTACCATCTCTATCAGAGAAGTAGAGTCTTAGAGACTCTTAGTGTGACTGTAGTCTTCAAGAGTTACCTAGAACACTGAGAGATTGTGTCAAGCCCAGGGTCCAACAATCAGTATGTCAAACATGAGACTTAGGTCTTTTATTTCCAAGGTCAGATCCTTGTCACTTCACCTCTCTGTGTTGGAAATAGTCTAGGTCTAAGGTAGAGTGGCCCATTTTTCTTCTGCCCATGTGTGTGTGTGTTAGAGATACAGGGAGATAGAGAGGCAGAGAATTTGATTGTAGGTGTTCAGCTACCATTTTAATAGTAAGCTGGGTCTATGTATGTACATCCTGAGCTTGTTTCTGGTGGATAAAATCTATGAAATATATCTGAGATGGGTTCACCATGAAATTCTCCAGTTGTACTAGCACCTGGTTAGGCAGGTAGGAAGGCTATATTCCAACTTCCAGACAAGAGAGGTATGAGTTTATTGGCTGCCATGACAGAAAATACTTTATTGAAACACTGAACCAGCTAAAGAAGATTGCACTGCTAGTTTTATTTCTAAAAATATTGGATGTTCTTCAGGTTCTTGTAATTAACTGGGCCATGATGGAATGCCAAAATTTCTCCAGGATGTGAGACCATACATCAAACACCATCTTAATGGCTAACAACTCCTCCTAAATTCTATATTTTTGACCTGCTCTGGAGAGTTTTCATGAGAAATATGGGTAACGTCTGTGTGTGTGGGACAAGGGGAAGGAGAGGTAGGTGCTGACTTGTGAGAGGATGGCTTCTATTGCCATGTCTCAGGCATCATATTGTGATGTTTAAAAAGTTGAAGAGACATAATTCCTGGGTAATTAATCATTTTATTAATAGTGCTAGCATTTTATTAATAAGAGGCCAGTGGCACTCTCACATGTCAAGGACTCCTCAGTGGTGGGCTCACAGTTTATATGCCCTTGGAAGAGTGGGTATTCCTGAGGGTGGCAATCAACTCCGATTGGTTAACAATTAATGAGGGAATGAATATTGCAATGAGAAGTGGGCTCACTCCAATGAGGGGCTGAGAGAGTGACATTATATAACTCTTGGACCAACCGACTATCTTTACATCTAGACCACCCCTAGCCTTGGGCAATCTAGACAAAGGATCTATCTCACCCAAACTTACTTGAGTAGAACACAATGGACAGGAATTCACCTCCTTAAGATGGTCTAAGGTGGGGTAAATTTCTGGCAGAGGTCAGTAATGTTCTTCAAAGGCTAGACTTTGAACAAGGAAATAGGACAGGAAAAAAACCTGGATCTCCCCCATAATTGATTACTAATAATAATTTCTCTCATTGTCAATAAATATTCTGGTATAATAAAAAATTACAGTTACAACCAGCCTACATATGGCTAGACATATATGAATAAAGGCTCAGGTGAACCATTGCTTCAGTTGCCCATGTTGCTCCAAACAGTTCCTTGGTGCCTGGGCTAACTACTTTAAAATTTGTAAAAGCACTAGTAGGAAGAGCTAGAATTCAGGGGACATATAACAAGCTAGAGTAGAAGGAATAGAATGACACAATTTTCAACAACCAAGGACTCTTTTCTGTAGCAGGTATCTTAGGTGTTTGAGTGAGTCTGTCATGGGGTATAGTCAGGGAAGAAAAAGGCAAGAAGTAAGTGGTGGCTGAAGCCTATGAGAAAGTATGGTGTGGTGATAAGAGCACTGAGGTTGACAATAGAAAATTTGGGTAGGGTAGTCAACTCTGCCACTTACTACTTGTGTGCTACTCTTCTGTGGGCAAGTCATTTCTTCTCTCTGGGCCTCAGCTTCCTCATTTGTAAAACTAGGGAGTTGAACTAGGTGATCTCTCAGGTACTTCCAACCCAACATACCATGATCCAATGAATCTTTAAAAAATATGACAAATCCTTGGTTGTTGCAGGTGTGCCTCATTCCATCCATCCATTCCTTCCATTCTAGCTTGTCATGTGCCCCTTGAATTCCAACTCTTCTTACTGATGCTTTTATAACTTTTAAAATAGTTGGCACAGGCACTAGGGGACTGTTTGGAGCAACGCAGTATTCTAGGCAGGGGCTTGGGAGTAAATTAAAATGTTCTAGCAGAATGCACCAAGTTCAGCAGGTCTGAGAGCACAGATGTTTGGAAGACGTCGAAGGTGTGACACAGTCCAAGGAGCATCATGTGGTACTCAGATGATCTCTGACTTGCCTGAAATATCGCTTTCCAATCTCCTTCCCCCCTAGTAGATTCAGATAAGGTTGTAGGTAATAGAGAATACTCCCCTAGAATATTATTACTAGAATAGAAATATAGAATCACTAAAATAGGAAACCTCTCATCTCTACTCTTGGGCCCCCACCTCAAATCTCATGCTTTTGTTGGACAGCTTCATTTATAAGTCTTATGTGGTTGACTAAAACACAGTAAAACAACTAGCAGCTAGGTAAAGTAAAGCAACTTGATGGCATAGCACAGAGAGTACTGGGCTTGGAGTCAGAAGGACCTAAGTTTAAATCCTGCCTGACACACTTACTAGCTGCATGATTCTGGGCAAGTCACATTTCTTAGCCTCAATTGCCTCATCTGTAAAATGGGGACATTAATCACAACTATCTCACAGGGCTGTAGGGAGCATCAAATAAGATAACATGTAAAATGCTTTGTAAACCTTAAAGTATTATATAAATTGTTGTTGTTGTTGTTGTTGTTGTTGTTATAGCTATAGCAAAGCAAAAACAAAAGAACAAAAAAACAAAAACTATTGAGGACCTTTCCAGTAGCCATTGTAAATAAGGTACTTTGCCTGACTGATTCCCTTCCTCCATGCTCCTATCCATCAGATTAGGGGAGAGAATAAGGAAAGGGATGGAGGGTTTGAAGTTTGTCAAGGTTAGCCCGGCAAGCAAGCAATCAAGAAGATGGATGAAACGGAACCAGTGGAAGCGGACACTGCCTCCTGTTTGGTCTCCCTGTGGCTGGGGTTTTCACAATAGCTGTCAGGCCATTTCAGGCTCCATTTGGTCCTGCATCCCCCAAGATGTTTTATTGCATCCCTCTGGTCTTTCAATGCATTAGTTCTCTCCCTCTGGATCTCAGCTGCGACCATCCCCAGCTTTTCAGGATCCACCTCAGCTTGCCAGTAACTGTTCCCAGCTTGGGCTATAGGAATAATGCCAGCAAAGGTTAAGGCTGCAGTGCTTCAAAGCTGTGGCCCCATCCCCACCAAGAGCCTCTCTGTTTCTGTCCATGTGGAACAGATGGCAAAGAACTTCTGACTAGAAAGAAGAGCACAGCATCTTGTCCCAGGAAAGTCTCCCTCTCCTGGTTACAGAAGGATTTGAAAGGAGAACTGAGTACTTACCCACAGCGCCTTTCAATGCTGAAGGCTCAAAATACCATGTTTCAGCTGGAACTAAACTAGATTGCAACTGATATTGGGGCTCTCTAGGGACAGATTCTTCCCTTTGGGGAGGAGAATACCTAGCTTTGGGACAGATGGACACATTCAGGTAAGGAGATCTGGCGGCTTTACAGGTACCCCACAGTGACCAAATAGGAGACGGTTCCAACTCCTGATACTTCTTCTCCGCCTCCTTTTCTCCTGTTGCATGCTGGGCTGATCCTGGCAAGTTACAAACCTTCCATTTATTTCCTTATTCTTTACCCAAATCCACTAACTGGGAAGAGGAGTAAAGGAAGAGAGCCAACCATTCAGGCAAAGCAGCTTCTTTGGCTACTTGTAAGCTTCTCTGTAGTTTCTTTCTGTTTGTTTTTAATTATGTTATACCTTTTTTAGTTACTTTACTGTACTTTAGTAAATCATGTAGTTACTAAAAAAGTCAACCTATGAGTGAGGTTTCCCAGAGATTTCACAAATTGAAGGCAGGAACTCAAGAGCAGAGATGAAATTTCCTACTCTACTAATTTTGTTGAATATTCTATTTTTATTTAGATGTCTATGGAACCTGGGCAATTGCTGGGTACCAGGAGCAGTGTGAGCTCAGGTGAAGAGTAGTCTAAGAGTGTGTAGGATGAATGCCCTATAGTGAGAAAAGGTGATACCTTAACCTTTGAGACTATAACTTTTGGGATCTTGTTGAGGATAAAAGGCAGACTTGCATGTGTAATAGTCCATGGTAGACCACACCTTTACACAAATGACTAAAAGGAGTGGAGAAAGTAAGACCATATTGTACTTATTGTTAGTTGATTATGTAAAAAAAAAAAAACCAGAACAAGAACAAAACAAAATAATGTTTGTTTTGGTTGAGCAAAACACCATCTTGTAGGCTTTTCTCAAAAAAAGTCTTTTCTCTTGTGTATGTCAAAATTATACAAGGTTCCTTATAAGACTTAACAACTGAGATACACTTGTTTGGCAATCTTCTGATTTTTAGTATCAGCCAAGATATACAACAGAAAGATACATGTTCACCAGGGATGTTTGCCAGTATTGTGGAGGTCTAGTGCCAAAGAAGGATTTCCTATAGATGGTGAGATCCTCGAGGTGCTTCTTTTTGTAGATGATATAGTGCTGATTGCATCAATTCCTAGAATATTGCAAAGCCTCCTAAATAACATTTGTAATCACTCAAATTTGGCTTAACTGTCCACAGAGGAAAAGCCAAGTAGAAGAAGAATACCTACTGCCTAAACTATGATTTACAGTTGACTACACAGCTTATAGAATTCCTTTATATCTTGGATGGACACTGCAAAGGGACATTGATCTGGGCTTAGAATTCAACAGGAAGATGAAAGCAGGCTGGATTGTCTTTGGGAAAATGTAAAATTCTTTTGATGGCTCCAAGTGTACCTTTGAGACAAAGGCTCATCTTTTTTAAACATAAATATTCTTCCAGTGATGTTGTATGATCACAGTCATGGCCATTCTACTATGAATCATAGAATACTTACAGTCTACAAACAATTGAAGATGAAGATCAGCCAAAGGGCAGTGGAGAGAAGGCTGCAACATATTACAAAGAATTATACAGAAGGAGTGGTGCCTTAGCAAGAAAAAAAAGATGGGCCAGTCATCTAGCAAGACTAACGCATAACCAGTGGAAAGTCTGTGTGCTCCATTGACTTTCCTGAGAAATCAAGAGAGTGTGAGGAAGGCCCCCAGGACAGTGTGGACCTCCTATGATGAAGTTATGGAAGGAAATGGACAAAAGCTATACCAGATCAGATGGGCATGAATGAGTTGCATTCTGTATCACTGGTTGGAATGCCTATGCTGATGAAATCACAGATGCATTGGAATATTAGATACTGGAAAAGCAAGTAATGGGTAGTAAGGAGCAAGAGGACTGCTCAGTTACCAAAGTAGCAAATATGAAATACAAAGCAAAGGTGTAAAATGCCAAGAAGCAATTCTAGGGACCAGAAGAGGACCTCAGCAAAGAAGCATTGTAAGATCCATGGGGCAAGCTGAGGCCAGGCTAGAATTCAAGAGTATCAAATATTTGTCTGACAAGGTCTGAGTTTGAACAAACTCTATATGCACAATGTTCAACAAGGTGAGCATACCTGTGTCCTCTTAAACCCTATGCATTATATTAACTCGGCCCTCCTTGTTTCTCCAAATGAACTTCAATATGGATAGTTCCCAGCCACTGCCACCATTTCATGCCTGAGAAACAACCATGTCTGAGAGGGGATAATAGTAAGATGTACACATCAGATTCTATCAGTAGGCAAAGCTTGGCTTCTTGTTCAAACTAGTGTCTTGGTCTATTGGCTATTACCTATGGAATGCTGTTGCTCAATAGAAGGTAAGGTTCTTGAGGGATGATTGTTTTATTTTCATTTTAACACCCCTAGTTGTTAGCACAGTTCTTCCCCTTCCCTTCTCAACACCCAACCCTGCCAAAGACCACTTTTTGTGTCGGCTGAAGAGTATTTTTGTTTGCCTGGCATAGAGTAGGCAGTTAATGCTTGTTGATTGATTATAAGAACTGGAAGCGACCTTCTTTTGTTGTTCAGTCATTCAGTTATATCTGACTCTTCATGACCCCATGGACTATGGTCCATGCAAGGTCCATCTGTCCTCCATTTCTCCCAAAGTCTGCTCAAGTTCAAGTTTGTTGATTCCCGTGACATTGTCTATCCATCTCATCCTCTTCTGTCCCCTTCTTCTTTTGCCTTCAATCTTTCCCAACATCAGGGGCTTTTTCCAATGAGTCTTGTGTTCTCATCATGTGGCCAATGCATTTAAGCTTCAGCTTCAGTATTTGACCTTCCAACCTTAGAGATCATCTAATCTACTCCCCTCATTTTATACATAAGAAAACAGACCTAAAATATGAAGTGATTGGCCCAATGACGCACCTTGGGCAAGGTCATACACAATAATTGCCCAATCCAGGTTTCAAATACAAGTCTTCCCCCCAAGTCCTGCACCCTCCCTTAAGAACAGGTCCTTCCTAGAATTACTTCTTTCAGATTTATAACAACACAAATGCATTTTAGATGTAACATACTAAAGACAATTTCTACTAATAGCAAGAAAAAGTTTCTTTCATCACGTGTCAGTCTGACTGCAATGGAAGGTGTATATTGGAGAATGATGGGAGAGAAGGATGAATAGTAAGGTGGGTGGACAGGTTATGATGGATCTTCCTTGAAAGGTAGGAAAACACATCTGAATTTGCTGGAGTAGCCAATAGGGAAGTACTGATGGTTTTCCATGATGGAGATGATATTTCAGGAAGATTAATCTGGCAGCAGGATAAATTAGATAGGGGATGCCATAAAGGCAGCAAGGGCAGTGAAGACTCCAAGAATAGCCTCTTTTCCCCAGATATAGCCTAGTAGGCAACATCTTTTATTTCTCAATGGTACAACCTTCCCTCCCCCATTCCCATGCCCAATGGATGATAAACAAAAACATCCGAGTAAGATTTTCCATTGTTCTTGGCTATGTGGATGTTATATATAACACTAAACATGTTTTACTCAGCAGTTCAATTAACTCTCTGTTTCAGATTGTGTACCACGGGGATCCTTACGCTCCACGCAATTCTACCAGTTTTCTCATCTATGAAAGAGGAGTGGAAGTTGGATGCTGGGGCTTGTGCATCAATTCAGTGTTTTCCTCATTGTATTCTTGTAAGATAATCCTTCTCTTCCTCTGCCCTTTCCCATCCCTGAACACTGTCAAAGGCAGGGACAGCCTGGTATATCTGTTAAGGAGTATTTTTGCCTACTGCTTTTAAAACTCTGGAGACTGATGAGATATTTAAATCAACTAGGTAAGGAAAAAACTTCAGAGCTGTTTAACTAAAAGATCTTTTCTCCTTGTATCTTTTAAAAATTTTAATTTGTGTTGAGCTCTTTTATTTTAATATTGCTTTTATTTCCTGCTATATCCTTTTGTTCTCCCCTATCTAGAAAGTCACCCATTTCAGGGCTAGGGACTGGACCTGAGATTTCATCAATATAGGGATATAGCCTCCCAGATAAGGCAATTTCTTTTTCCAGTGCAGATAAGCTTCTTCTCTGCAACTCTGAGTCTTCATGAGTTGTCTGGTGCCCTGAGAAGTCAAATTATTCGTTCAGGTTCACACAGCCACTATGTGTCAGTGGTGGGACTTGAACCCACGTTTCCCAGATTCTGAGGATGATATACTTTATGTAGCAGGATTTTAAAGTTCAGCAAAACAAGCCAATACATAACCAAATCTGACAGTAAATACAAATGTTTCATACTCATAATCTCCCCACTCCTTTGCAAAAACAAAAAGATGAATCACCTCAAATCTTGGTGCTAATTATGGGGTCTCAAAAATAATGCCATATTTTTCTTGTCAGTGAGGAATTTGTCCTTTTGACCAGAGTTATCATGGGTAGTGTTAATCCCCTAAAAGAGATTCCACTTGTTTATAAGATGGGAACATGAGATCTAGACAGCAGCTCTGTTAGGTGTATTCATATTAAACTATAAATTAATGACTCTGTGTGGACTTGGAGATCTTTATTAGATTTTGCTTCCTGATCCTAGATTGTTCAATATTTTGAATAATGAATTAAATGAAGCCATATTATATACATGCGTGCCAAATTTGTAGATGACACAGACCTGATACCATAGACTCAAGAAAGAGCGTGGTGGCTGGTAAAGCACACAGGACTGGGTCAGAAGCAAGAGCCCAATTCTGGGCTTTGCCATGAATTAACTGAATGATCAAAGAAAGTCACCTGAGAATCAGAATTTCAAAATTGGAATAAGCTTCATAGGCCATTGAGTCCAAACTATACTTGAACAAGAATGGTCTCTATAATGTATAAGAGAAGTGGTCATTCAGACATGGTTTGCAGGTCTAAGATCCACATTGGGGCCTTTCTCATTATTAGAAAGTTTTTCCTTATATCAAGCCTAATTTTCCTCATCCTAATGTTCACCTGCTACTCCTAATCCTTCCCTCTGAGGGCAAATAGAACAAGTCTAATCTCTTTTACAAGGCAGCCCCTTAAATACTGAAGGCAGCTATCATGCCCCACTCTCTCCCACCTCCAACTTCAACCCAAGTCTTTTCTTCTCTAGGCAAAACATCTCAGAGTGATCTTTTTATGGCATGAACTCAGGGTCCTTCCCCATAACTATCAGCTTTCCTCTGAATGCTTTCATTTGTATTTGTATTTCATTTTTATTGATTTGCAAGGTTTAGGCTGAAGTTTATTTTTGCTTTTGCTTAACATTTTTTTTTTACATAAGAAGCGTGAATTCACTAGATTTCCATGGATAGAAGGGGGTGGGGATACACATTTAAAATTCCTGGGGAAATAGACTGTAAGTACTCTCATGCATTTGAAATCCTTTCCTGTTCAGGTATAGGTTAGACTACAAGACCTAAGGTCCCACCGGCTCAGCAGTTTTGTGATTCTGATTCAATGAGATGTTTGAAGGGCTTTCAAGTATATGGAATAGGAATTAGAATTATTCTGCCTGACTCCAGAGGTCAGAACTAGGAAAAATAGGTAATAGTTTCAGACAAGCAAGTTTAAGCTTATTATAAGAAGAGTCTAATGATTAAAACTAACCCCAAGTGGAATTGGACTGCCTGCCTCATGTGGTAGTAGGTCACAAGTTCTCTCTCACAGCAGGTCATAGGTTCATAGATTTGGAGCTGGAGGTCATGGAGTCCAACCCCCTCTTACAGATGAGGAATCTGAGGCCTAGACAGATTAAGTGATTTTCTCAGGCTCTTATAGACTAATAAGTGTCTGAGCTAAGATTCCAATGTATGTCTTCCAGACTTCAGGTTGTCCAATGCTTCATCCACTGTGCCCTTACCCTACCTCTCTTAAAGGGGAGGTAGGATGACCACTTGTCTAGATGATCGCTCCAATGATCTTCCAATTCTGTGATTTGGATACCTTGACTGTCATCCAAACACCATGACTGTTTTAGGATCCCCATTTATATATGATAGTTGTCCCATTCATTTCAAATTTTTCATTTATGAGAAATAAAACTTTGCTAGCCTAGTTTGAGTTACTATACACACACACACACGTATATTATTTAAAAATACATTTGACTCATTGCAATGCTCAGCACTGTTACTATTTTGACCATCTCTTTATGGCTATTCTAACTGATGGCTTGCTGCCTGGGCCTTCCTATCCCATTATCATGAGTCAGAGGGTTTCTTTCTTTTTTAAAAATAGAATAAAATAGACAATTTTTAGCACTCATTTTTACAAGATTTTGAGTTCCAATTTTTTTCCTTCCCACCTTCCTCTTTCCTCTTCCTAGAGAGTTTTTCTTTTTTGTGATTGTTTATATTGACTTTTTGCTTGTCAACCCAGAAAATATAGCTTCATCCTAGGGAAGGAACCAATGAGGCACAAAAAGAATGTGTGATTAAAAGAGGAGCCTATGGCACATCAATGACCAAGCAAGGACCAGCACTAAGAATGAATGATTCCTCTGGCAAATGCTCAGAAGGTTTGTCCTGGCCGTCACTGCCATTGTTGTTTTTAACAGAATGTCTTTACATCTCCAAAATTCACTTTGCCCTCATTGGTATGCTGTTTTCCTGGTCTCCTTGCCAGATAAATGCATTTCCTTGGTCAAAAAGAGATCCCAGATTCCAGATGTTTGTCATTAGGCTACTTTAAATAGTAGTGTGCATACAGCTAATCTGATAGGAATCATCATCACCATCAACAATAACAACAACAACAATTTGATTAGCTTCATTTTTTCTTCTGACCCTGGGGTAACAGCTTTGCATGTGTTATGTGAAATTAATGGAAGAAACACATTGTCAGTTTGTCATTTCTCAAGCCCTGGCTTCCATCAGAATGATCTGAAGCACTGTGACTCCAATTGAGTGAGAAACTAAGCATCTGGCTTCCTAGGCAAGGGGGAGCTAAGTGGTTAGCTGGATGGATATAGACATTTCCTTTCTAGAATGGAATGGGAACTGTTCAAATTTCTTTATTATTCACTGTGTGTGTGTGTGTGTGAGGGAGAGAGAGAGACAGACAGACATAGATAGAGGCAGGGAGACACAGAGATGGAGAGGGAGTGTGAAAAACAGACAGAGAGAATGAGAGAGATACAAAGACAGAAAGTAAAAGAGTAAGCAGAGAGCAGGAAGGAGATAAGGAGAGAGACAGAGAAAGAGAGAGAGAGAGAGAGAGAGAGAGCGAGGTGGGGAGCTCTGTAGTGGAAGGAGGAATGCATGAGGAAGGCTAATGTGAAGACCTGGTCCTAGCAAAAATCGATCTCTTCAGACCAGAAAGACAAAGACTGTCAAAATCCTGAATATAAGACCTAGGGGACACCCTCTTGGAGCTCAAAAGAAAGGATTTTATCACCAATGAAAAAAATAGCATTTTATTAGAGATAGCAGAGTACAATGGGTAGAGGCCTGGACCTAGCGTGCAAAAACATAGTTCAGCTTACCTCTGGGACCCAGGTTTGTGACTTAGTCAGTTGACTTTCCATTTGAATTTCTACTCCCATCAGTAAAGATAATAAGTATACATGCTGTATATTTCTTACAGGACTTTTGTGAGGAAACTGCCTTATAAATCTTAAAACAAAGAAATGTGAGCCTTTGTAGAGATGCAGCTTTCCATGGTAGATAAAAGCTGGCTCTGAATTTCAGTTTCTTTTTCTAAATAGTATTTGTACAATGATTGAAGATTTGTAAGTACAAATATTATCTCATTTGATCCATAGAACAACCTTAGGAAGTAGGTGCTGCTATTATTCCCATTCTATAAATGAGGAAGCTGAGGCTGATGCAAGTTAATTGACCTGCTCAAGGTCACACAGTAAGTGGCTGAGGAAAGATTTGAACTCAGGTTTTCCTGATTCCAAAGTCCAGATCTCCATTTTCTATGCTGTGGGACCTGCCTGTAGAAAACAGGCCCTCTCTCCTCCATTCCAACAGCCCTTTTCTCTTGGGGTAGGGGTGGGGAGGGTGAGTTTTGCAAATCAAATGATCCAATCTGGCTATTCAAATTCACATTCAAATACAAATTCAACAAATGTTTAATAAACACTTACTATTACAGAGTACCATGCCAGATCTAACAGAAATATAAACTTTAAGTAGGCCATAATTCACACACACTGTCTTGGGGCTTACAGTCTAGTCTGAGGATATGATAAATATTCAAATAAATATAATGCAGAATTTTTATTGTTCTTCAGTTGTTTCAGTCATGTCTGACTCTTTGTGACCCTATGTGGGGTTTCTTGGCAAAGATACTGGAGTGGTTTGCCATTTCCTTTTCTCGATAATTTTACAGATGAGGAAACTGAGGCAAACAAAGTTAAGTGACTGACCCAGGGTCACACAGCTAGTAAGTGTCTGAGCTCAGATTTGAACTTAGATCTTCTTAACTCCAGGCCTGGTGCTCTATCTATGAACTACATAGCCTCCATATAATGCAAAATGATAATGCATAATTTCATAAGGGAATTTATTACAAGTTTTTTTCTTTCTTTCTGTGTTTTTTCATTAGGAGGCCAAAAGGGGAGAGGGGCTAGCAATAGTGATAAAGAAAAAAGTCATTCAAACATTTTTAAAATGCACAGAAGAGGAGGTTCAGGAGGAAGCATAAATAATGATAGTTTTGAAAGTAACAATAAGATAATAAGATTTATAAAATAAATGTTGAAGACAACATAAAAAATAAAGATAAAAAGGGAAAAAAAGAAACATGAGGAACTATGTACTCCTTTTTAAAAAGCAATAAAATTCAGAATTAAAAAAATAAAAACTTAAAAAAACATTAAGTACATAAGAGTGGTCCATGCTAAGTACTATGTTCCAAGGAGCACTTCTACTCATTATTCATCTCATTCAAATAGTTGTCAATCTTCCCTTCACTTTGTGCTGGAAGCAGTTCCATGAAAGCTTGATGACTTGTACCAGTCTATGAAGCTGACGTAGTCCTCCACACCTCGTCTGCAAGGTGAAACTATTGTTGAAGGCACTGGTCCAGTTCCACCAGGGATGTGAGGTTCAAGCTTTTGCTCCAATTCCCTTGGTCCCACCTCCCTCCCAGCCTCAGTGCCCCTGTCTTCCCTTTTGCTTTTCAGTGACTTGAAGACTTGTGTCTGGCTCTTCCTTTGAAAGACAGACCCAGCCTTGCAGACCCTTCTCTATAGAAGAAAGGATTTTCAAAGCTGCCTGCTTTCAAGCCAAGATAAGGCTAAGCTTTGATTCCTGATAAATTATCAAAGAGAGTTTCATCCTAAAGTGAATCTGCAATGCAAAAGATTACCTAAAATCATTCCCTATTTGAAGGCCAGGCCACCTGTAATCTTTTCCTTCTTTCTTCTTTCCACAGACTTTCAGAAAGTTCTGTTATCCTACGTGGGGTTGAAAGGCCTTTACATTATGGGGTATCTGCTCTTTGGCCTGGGGACTGGATTTATCGGACTGTTTCCCAATGTCTATTCCACTCTGGTGCTGTGTGCCCTCTTTGGAGTGATGTCGAGCACTCTGTACACCGTGCCCTTTCAACTTATTGCTGAATACCATCAAGAGGAGGAGGTGAGTCTCTGAGTCCTAGCTGCTGGAAAACGGTTTTGAGAGGCCCTGCGAAAGGAAAGTGTTTTATATGTTCTGGAAGGTGGGGCTGCTTTAAAGATCAGAGGAGTAGCAGAAATCCCACCCGGCTAGTTTCAAGCCATAGTAGCTCGGGTTCCTTACCCAGACATCCAGCAACGCTGAGAATGATTTTAACACCTTAAAACACCTTGTTCACACGAGCAGCAGTCCACATTTGTATAGCACTTTCTAGTTTACAAAACACATTGCATATTAATGCGATCTTGTTTGTGCTTCACAACAACCCTGTGATTTAGATGATACCTGTATTCTCCCCACCTGAAAGATGAAGAAACGGAGGCTCAGAGATCTCGTAACTGCAGACTCACAGGAGATGTCAGAGATCATCTGCACCATCCTATATCTGGAAAAAGAATTCTCTCTACATATTTTCCAAAAGTAGTCAGCCAGGCTTTTTCTAAAGACCTCCAATAGAAAGGAATCTCCATGACTTGATTCATTATACTTTTGGAAGGTGCTAATTGTTAAGAAGTTTTTGTTACATTATGCCTTGCATTGACCTCTTTGAAACTTTCAGGTGTTGCTCTTAATTCAGGGGCCAAATGTAATTCCTCTTGCACGTGAAAGATTTTCTAACACTAGTTAACAGACAGTTAGCATGTGGCTCTGAATCCAAGTCTTTTCTTATTCAGGTACTATCCCAGTTCCTTCAATGGCTCCACTAATGTCATGAAGTCAACGCCCAAGGACCTGGATGTCCTCCCCTGACTCTCTCTAGCTTACCAACATCCTACCTAAAAAGTGGTACCCAAAACTTATTGACTAATTATTCCAGCTGTGGTTTTATACTGGTAATAGATTAGAAAAATAGAATACAGTTGGACTACCTATTACTCACGGAAGCTATGCCCCTTGTAGTGCAAACCAAAATCACATTAGCTGCCCAACGAGCCTATATAGCCCTGCTACCAGGGAAGCTGAGGCTGGTGGAACACTCAAATTCAGGAGTACTGAGCTGCCTAAGGGGTGAAGCTAATCAGGTGCACTCAGTTTGGTACCAATATGGTACACTTCTATTGGGGTGGGGTGGGACTAGGCTGTCTAAGGAGGGACAAAACCAGTCCAGGTCAGAAACAGACTAGGTCAAAGCTTCTGTACCAGTGGGCAGTGGGTTCAAGGCTATGAGGCGTGGGTGCACTTCTAGCTTGGGTGAGATAGGGAGACTCAGTCTCTGCCGGAAGGATAGAGTGCTAGACCTAGAAATCAGGAAGACCTGAGTTCAAATCTGACCTCAGATACTCACTAGAAATGTGATCCTAGACAAGTCACTTAACCTATTTCTGCCTCAGTTTCCTCTGCTGTAAAATGGGAGCAATAACAACACCCATCTTGCAGAATTATTATGAGGATTAAAATTTAATATTTGTAAAAGTGTTAGCAAGTGTCTGGTACAGAGTAAGTCCTTAGTTAATGATTATTCCCTTCCTCTATCCTAGGGGAAAAAACCCAACCCATTAGCTTTGTGGCTGCCATGCCACACTATTGACACATTTTGAGTTTGCAGTGCATTTAAACACACAGTGCTTTTTTTTTTTCAGAAGAACCTTTTTTTTTTTTTTCTTCAGAAGAGCTTCTGCCATCTTGTACTTAATAAAGCTTATGCTTTATTCTGGGTCACACATCTAGTGAGGGATGGAACCAAACCTTGAACCCAATCTCCTGATACTTTGTCTAGTAGTCTATCTATAATTTCATGATACCTGAGTATTTGTAGGCCTATAAAGGCAGACTAATCACCACCATCACCACTCCACCCCCCCCACCAACAACAACTACCACCACCACCACCACCACCACCACCACCACCACCACCAACTACCACCACCACTGGCCTCCCCTCCCTTCCTCCAATAAAGATGTATGGCATTATTTCTGGGAGCAGAGGGAATGTACTCCTTGGAAAAAGAAATTTTACTTAGGACCATGAACGACAATTAAAAAAAATTAAGTGGCTAGACACTATTAAGTGTAAAATAAATCTGAGTGGCATAGGCCCAAGTGCACAGGGTATGTGGGCAGCCATGTTCCCTGAACGAGCCTTCTCACTTGCTTGCCTGCCTGGCTAAGCCTGGTCACTAATTAGCTAGAAAACTTCATCCTAATGCTTAATTAGAAAACACTAAGTTGAACAGAACACAGGATCTGCTCTCTCACTCCTGCCTCTTCACATAAAAAGTTATGGCACATTTGGACCCCAAAAGGCTATTTTGTTCATGGCTGTAGCCGTTGCTAAGAAAGGAAAGGATTTAATTTGGAATTTGATTCCCTACCACAGGAAGCCCAGTGGGCCCTGATCTGTTTTCCCAGGACTATTTTTGCAGCCTTCGGTTCTGCTCTCATGGGCAGAATGGGTGTATACAGCAAGCAGAGCTGGGACCATCCACCCCCACCTCCCTTCCCTGTTGGCAAAAAATTGGAACCTGCAAGATAAGTGAAAATACCTGATTTCTCAGAAAGTTCTTCACCCCCTAAGGGTTGGTGCTATTGAAAATATGTTATCTCTATGAATCAAGCTGAAGAAGACTGGGTGCCTTTAGTTCAAAGGAAACCCTGAATAAGGCCATTAAGGTGCCCTGTCACTCCACACCTTGAGAAACTGCCAATAATAACAATAGCTGAATTAAGAAAACACTTTAAAGTTTGCAACACACTTTTCATACAATTGCTCATATGGTCCCCATCACCAAGACCTGTGAGGTGGGCACTGCAAATATGAATGTCCCCATTTTACAGATAAGGAAACTGAGGCTTAGAAAGGTTAAGTGACTTGCCTAGAGTCATAGTCTAAGGAAGGATTCAATCCCCCCAAGCTCCTAATGATCCCCCCTCCCAAATTACTTTATCTGCATTTTGTATCCAGTTATCTGTGTCCCTGTTTCTTCCAGTTGAACGTAAACTCCTTGAGGCAAGGGGCTGTTTTTATGTTTGTCTTTGTCTGCCCAGGATCTAGAATAGTGAGTGGTACAGAGAAGTCACTAGTGTATAGAGCAATAGTCCTGGAGCCAGTAAGAACTAAAGCTGAAAGGAGCTTAATAGACACCTAGTCCAATCTCCTCATTTTATTTTTGGGGAAACTGAGGCCCAAAGAGGTCATGTGACTTGCTCAACATCACCGAAGTGCTAAGTGGCAGAGCTAGGATTCAAACACGATGTTGGCCTAAATGACCTCTGACACCCTTCCCAGCTCTGCATCTCGGACTCTGTGGATCCAGGTAGGTACTCCTGCCTTCAGAAATGAGACGCGGTTCACCTTCATTCAATCCACAAGGTCATCGATTTAGATCTGGAAGGGATCTTAGAGGTCATCCAGTTCAACTCCCTCATGTTACGGATGAGGAAAAGAAGGCAGAGAGAGGTTAAGTGACTTGCCCAGGGTCACACTGCTACTAAGTGTTTGAAGCAGGAGTTGAACCCAGGTCTTTCCGACTCTGAGACTGGTGCCCTATCTACTACACCATGCGGCCTTTATTGAATTGAGTTCAATTCAATTGTAAAAGCTTTTAATAAGTACCTACTATGTGCCAGACTTTGTGTTAAGGTCTGGGGATACAAAGAGAAGAAAAAAAAAAAGGCCCTGCCCTCAAGGAGCTTACATTCCATTAGTGGGGAAAAACGTGTAAACAGATCAGTAAATATCAAAATATGAAATAATGCAAATAGTACATATTTGTATATATACATATGCAATAGCAATGGATGAGATAATAATAATAATAATAACAATAGGTAACAATAGGTATAGTACTTACTACATACCAGGCACTGTGCTAAGCACTTTACAATTATCTCATCTGATTCTCACAATAAACCTGGAAGGTAGGTGCTTTTATTATTCTATCTTGCAAATGAGGAAACTGAGGCAAACAGGTGAAATGACTTACCTGGGTCATACAGCTGATAAGTGTCTAAAGCCAGATTTGAATTCAGGTTTCCTGAGTCCAGCCCCAGCACTGTGTCATCTAGCTTACTCCCTTCGGGTAAGCGGTGGCTCTTAGACTGTCTTGAAGAGAACAAGTATATGCCTCTATCTGGGCTCATAGAGTTAGTTTCTATTTATTGTTCTAGTTATTTTTCAGTTGTGACTCTTCGTGACCCCGTTTGGGGTTTTCTTGGCAGAGATATTGAAGTAGTTTGCCATTTGCTTCTCCACCTCATTTTATAGATGAAGAAACTAAGGCAAACAGGGTTAAATGGCTTGCCCAGGGTCACATAGCTAGCAAGTGTCTGAGGCCAGATTTGAACTCAGGAAGAAGAATCTTCCTGACTCCAGGCCTGGTACTTTATCTACTGAGCCACCTTGCTGCCCCCTTAGTTTCTATCGGGAACCATAACAAGAAAGCTTGTAAATAGGCAATTTCAGGAGCCCAGGGGGAAGGCTCTCTCTCTTTCTATTTCAGTCAGGATATTTTCAGAATTGCTATCACCTGTGGTTGGTTCTAGAATTTCAATGGAGAAACAGTAAGACCATCCATCGCATGGAGGTCCCAGATCTCTCTAGAGACTCCTATGGGAGGGGGAATTAGACTGTGAAAATCATACACTATGCACCCAGGTGTCATCATCAGGACCACCAATTAGTGGGGAAAATAAGTGGCCTGAAGCAGTTAAAATGGTAGGGGAGGAATTTTGTATATGACAATAGGAACTGCATTTTACTTGTCAGGTGTTGACTGCTGGCCCCCTGGCTTTTGGGGCCATCTTTGCCAGTAGACTTCTTGTAAAACTTCTAGCTGTGATTCCTGCAGGGCAGCTCCAGACAAGTGTGCCTCACTTCATAGGGTAACCCCACTGTTTCAGTCTGTGTTTCCTCTGAACTCCCCTGGATGGAGAAGGAAGCGTGGTAGAGGTAAGTTCAGCCTCTGTCCATCCTCAGTACATACCATAGAGGCACTGTGGAGTAATGACATAGACCTGGCCTTCCTAACAGGGAGATTTGCATTTAAAACTGTAGGCAAATCACTTAGTGCTTAAGATGCAAATACAAGCAAGCAAGACAGTCCCGGCCCTTAAGGGGCTTACATTCTAATGGGAGAAGGTAGCACAAAGCTGGAAAGACAGCTTGTTGGCTCAGAGGATAGAGCACTGGGCCTGGAGTCAGGAAAACCTGAGTTCAAATCCAGCTTCACGCATTTACTATTTGTGTGACCCTGGGAAAGTTACTTAACCCTGTTTGCCTCAGTTTCCTCACCTGCAAAATGAGCTGGAGAAGGAAATGGCAAACCGCTCCAGTATCTTTGCCAAGAAAACCCCAAATGGGGTCACAAAAAGTCAGACACAACTGAACAATAACCAACACAAAGGAGGAGTATAACACAGGATGGGGATAGCTGTAGAATGGAAGCCTGACCCCAAGCAAGATAAGGCAAAAGCTTTACCAATTAGAGAGAGCTTGGCACCCCATGAGCAGAGTAGAAAGTTCTTGTTGTATGAGGATGAGAGATGTCAGCCTTCTCGATGTGAGCAATTAGCTTCTTCTCTCCTCCACTGTGCTTTACCTCTACACCCACTTGCTATTCCAAGGTCAACATTTGGTAAAACTCAAAGAAGAAATCCGGACGTCATTTCTGTGACACATTGAAAGGTCTTGGCGTCTTTTTTAGGAACAGTGCCACATTAGAAAGTGATCTCATCATTGTAGTCCAGTTGTCAGAAACCAATAAATTAAAATACTCAGGCCCACTTGGAATTTAAGTTTAAGAAAGATTTAGTGGAACCAAAGAATGTGATGACACAAGAAAGGATTCACTGCCCCCTCTTCTGTGATCAGAATTCAATGTGTTTTGAAGTCTGCTGCTCACCTCATTAAGGGGATTGTCTCTTCCACTTGATTTGGCTGATTCTGACGCTAACAAAGTTAATTTTATCTCGCACCATGTGCAGTCCAGGGCAGGATAATGAAGCCGCTGCATCCAGCTGGTCACATCTGGTCAAATCCTCCAGTACATTACTCTGCACCACAAATCCATAATAACGAGCATGTAACAGCCCAACAAAAGAGAAGTGCCTTCTGTAAATCTAATCATGTAGAACTCTGAAGTGTCAACTTACTCGGCAAAAGGGTGAATTGTTGAAGGCCAAATTCTTAAAGGAAAATTTTCTCCCATCCAAATGGGAGAATCACTTCATCTATATTTTTGTTTAAAATTGTAACTATAGGGATCATGAAAACTGCCCTTGCCTTTCAGTATTTGCAAGATGTTTTAAAGAAACAAAGTGTTACCCCTCCCCCATATTTGAGGTGGAAATGCACAAATTACTCCTTCTCATCCTCCTCTTTCCCCAAATATTTTCCAACTTTGCAACAGGTTGAGGTTGTTGTCAGGGGTTAGGAACTGCTCTGAGAGTTTGATCAGATCAGTGGAAGGCACAAAATCAACCCTGTTTGTTGAAAGTAAGAATGTGAAAATAGGTTTATTAGGAATGTATATGTATAGCCTGTATCAGATTGCACGCCATCTTGGGGAGGGAGGTGGGAAGAGAGGGGGAGAAAAATTTAGAACTCAAAAGCTTATGGAAGTGATGGCTGATAAATCAAAATAAATTAATTAAAAAAAGAAATAAAGAGTGTTTGGCTACTCTCTATACTTAATCAACTGTTCTCACAAAGCCATCAGAAGAGAAAATATATTATAACCAAAGGCAATGGTCATGTGGGTTCACCTTTATTTGAAAACAATTTATATATTTGATATATTTTTCTTTCCCCTATTTTTAATAGAAATGGGGAAATAATTTGAGCATCAGTGCTCAATTTAATATTAATAATGATTGAATTTGGAATTCAAAAATTTTAAAAATGAATGTTAAAATTGGTTTTATATTTAATTAATTATTAATTAATTTATAATTAATGTAATTGGGAAAAATAAGATATTATTATAGTAAAAATATTAATAATGATCATTCTATACATTCCACTAAAGACCAAAACTCAGAAATCTTCGAGTAGTTTGGGGAACATTTTGAAATTCATAATAACACATATAATATGTTGTTATTCATAATATTCATGAATAACAACAGTAAAAGCAGGCAGAATGTAGGGATACATACTTCTTTCTATGCTACCATATGGACAAAGTAAAAACGTGGAGGAACTGCAAATGTCAATGTTAAACAAGAATCAAATCAGCCAAGACTGGGTAAATACCTCCTCACCAATGACTCTCTCCCTTAATCTACGTCCTGGGTCAATTCTTCTGTTGTCTGATCACCTAGAGACAAACGAACAGAGGTCTTGACTCAAGGTTACCTGTACCCCAGTAAAACACCAAAAGAAGGCTCCTGGCATCCAGATCTAGATTGGCCGGTTCTACAGAAATAACATGGATTCCTACAAATAAACAGGAGATTAAAAGGTGCTAATGCTACCAATGCAGAGGTCCTGGGTTTGAACAGATTCTTAAATAAAGTAACCCCATCCCCTTTTCCCCAAGAAGCATATTATATCTCTTCAACAATAATTTATTCCTAGAGAGTTGAGGTATGTGAGGGCATCAAGGTGGCACAGTGGATAGAGTGCCAGGCCTTGAGTTAAGAAGACTTATCTTCCTGAGTTCAAATCCAGCCTCAGACACTTACTGGCTGTGTGACCCTGGGCAAGTCACTTAACCTTGTTTGCCTCACTTTCCTCAACTGTAAAATGAACTGGGGAAGGAAATGACAAACTACTCCCGTATCTGCTAAGAAAACCTAAAATGGGGTCATGATGAGTCAGACACAGCTGAAACAACTCAACAACAACGACAAAATGACTAGGTCAAATCCAATTACCAGCCCTAAGTCTATTCTGATTGCCTTTTGGAAGCTACTGGTTAAGAATGGGAAAAATGAGTTGTGGACTGACTCAGAATTACTATCACTATATGCTCACTCTATCTCCCTGAGCTTATTTGCATTTGGTACTACCATTCTGGGTTAGTATCTGACAGATTCTTTGTGTACTGTTGTGTGATAGGAAGGAGAGGGAAAGAAACAAGCATTTATATAGCACCTACTATGTGCCAGGCACTGTGCTAAGCACTGTTTTCAAATATTATCTCATTTGATCCTCACAACAACCTGTGGGGTAAATGCTATTATTATCCCCATTATAGAATTGAGGAAACTGAGGTTAAGTGGCTTGCCCGGGACCACACAGCCAGTAACTGTCTGAGGCTGAATTTGAACTCAGGTCTTCCTGACTCTAGGCCTGGTGCTCTAATCCACTGTACCAGATGCCTCTTAGTGAGTGGGATGGACTTCCCCTAAAAGGCTTTTTTTTCTGCTTACTCCTATCAAATTGTTTTAAGGCTTTTTGGGAAATTTAGCCATTACGGATACACTGGCACTGAATTGTGTAAGAAAAAGAACAGTGCAACATGGGATTTTGAGAAAGTCACTAAGCCTCTCTAACTCCCAATATTGTTAACTTTAATATGGGGACATCTTCTCTCCTTACCTTATGGGATTTTTTGTGAGGATAACAATAGAATACACATGAAAGTGTTTTGTCATATGGAAAGCACTATACAAATGTAAGGGATTATTATTATCATTATAATTACTGTTACCATTATTAAGCAGCTCCCTGTGAAGAACTTGAAGCTGATGACAGTAGTGTTTTTGGAATAAAAAAGTGGGCTCGGAAAAAGACCAAACAGGGTCTCCAGTTAACTCAAGGGCTAAATTGGCTTGATTCTTCAGTCAAGCTAAACAATTTTGTTGAAACTGGCTGTTAAGGAAAACAATAACAACCACAGGGTTTATTCAGTGACCTCTCTCACTAAATAGGAAAGCTCAGAACTTCAAAGGAATACAGTATACTGGCTCTGAGCTCAGGCTCTTTGAATCTGAGTCTTGGCTCTGCTGCCTACAGCCTGAGTGACTTTGGACAAATCACTTACCTCATCTGGGCTTTCCCTGTCAAATGAGGGGGTCCGAATAGATGGCCTTTAAAGTCTTTTCCGGTTTTAGGTCTTTGATCCTATGGATCTCTGGATCCCTAGTTTTAAAACCAGACACTGTGTGACTCCATATTATTTGGCAAATCATTTGAATAGCTTTTCTATCAGCTACCCCTACTCAGCTGACACAGGTAAATTTTTACTTTTTACTTATGTGTTTGTCCATGAATAATTTGTTTTTGTGCTAGTTTTTGGGGAGGAGGCAGGAGGAAGGAAATGATAGAAAAAGTTTTCCTACATCTGCCTGTGGTAAAGTGTGACCTTTCCTAGGAGTATTAATATTTTTAAAGACCCAATACTTTAATGTTGTGAAATGAAAGGTACAAGTGAAAATGAATTGATATTGTGAAATGTCAGCCAGTTTGGCAAGCTGGTAGGAAAGATACTTTTAATCAGGGGGATTCTTCCCAGAAGTCCTCAAATGGTACCATGCAGGCAACAACTTTAGTCTCAGGAGGGCCCGGCTTCCAGTCCTCTCTCTCTCTCTCTCTCTCTCTCTCTCTCTCTCACACACACACACACATTCCTTGTGTGATGGAGTCTTGTTCTTGTGTTCTTGTTACAGAGGCAACAGGACACAGGGATGGCCTCCAGTGGTGGCAGAGGGAAGGGAATCGACTGTGCAGCCCTGACCTGCATGGTGCAGCTGGCTCAAATCCTGGTTGGAGTAGGCCTGGGGTTCTTGGTCATCTCTGCTGGGAGTGTGATTGTGGTGGTGATTGCGGCTTCAGCTGTGGCCTTATTTGGCTGCTGTTTCACGGCTCTCTTTGTTAGATATGTGGAATAGAACAATAAAAGAGACAATGGAATTGAATCAGTTTAACAGGCAATCTCATCTTTCTGGTTCTTTGTGTTTTGCTGCTCTGCCTAAAGAAGACTTGTGTTTTCTTCCAGGAAAACAAAAAGGAAAGAAGACACAGTCCTTTCCCTTAAGGAGATTACAATCTAGAGGGGAAGATAAGAAATAAATGACCTGTTCATGCACCAGTTGTCAACAGGTCTCTGGAAAACAATCAGTATTAACTCAGACACCACTTGCTCAAGAGATAGCATGAAAGGGCCATCTTTTGGTGGAGAAGGTAACTGCAGGGTTTCTGACCGTAGCTACAAAAGCAGGGCCATGTCTGGGAAGGAGTCACATACTGTGCTGTATGTACTGGATGTGCCTAAACGTCTCCACAAAATGAACATTTTTCATCTCCTGTTTTTAGGTTTGCATTTTGAAGTAGAGGTTAACTGGTAATTTTAAAAAATTAAGTTTATTCATGTTTTAGTTTTTTTTTTTTAGTTAGATGAATACAAATAATATACTTCATGGTTGAATACCGAACACATATTCACTTTAAAAAATTAAAATTCCATGTGTTCTCTGTGAAATGTGGTATGTATGCACATGCCCACACAGATTTTTCTGTAGCTCTGTCTTCCTGTCAGACATAATTCTTGTAGAAGATAAGAGCCCAGGCAGTATGGGAACTAATTGCCTTTATTTTTTTCCCCTCAATTGTCTAGGAACATCTCACCATAGTCTCATTCTCTTTCCCCCTTGTCTCCCTAGTCTCATTTGGTTGTGATATTAAATGTTACTGAATTTATATGTTATTTTATAACCATTCACCACACTATGAATGTAAGGAGTTAGTATTGCCATTATGTTAGAAAATCTAACTAGGCCTTATTCTGGGTGTGGGTTTAGGGAAATGTCCAGGAAATTAAGATCACTTAGATGCCATTGATGCTGAGATGTCTGGTTTTTTGTTTGTTCGTTTTTAAATTCTGGGGGGGAATTACAGAATCCTGGCTACTATATAACCATTCATAGGCTATTGGCAGAGCCATCACTAGAAATTTTGGCACCTGGGGCAAGCCTCACACAAGTCACCCAGGACAAATAGCAAAAAACATACCATTGAACCAACTTCTTAAGACAAATTAAGTTGGGGAGAGATAGTAACCTCGAAACACAATGTCCTCTTAGGGGAGAAATCCTAAAATACCGCGTAGTGGAAGGAAGACAGGGACCCTGGGACACCAGCCGCTGTAGGTAGAGAATCTATGCTGATGGAGAGGTCTGCTAGGGGAGGTTGGAAGGACCTCACCTGGTTGCAACTTATAGGTGGAAGGGGAAAGGGAATAAACATTTATATAGTACCTACTATGTGCTAGGCACTTTATAAATATTATCTTGTTTGATTTTCACAATGACCCTGAGAGGTGGGTGCTATTATCATTCCCATTTTACATTTGAGGAAACAAGAGTCAAACAGAGGTTAAGTGACTTGCCCAGGATCACACAGCCATTAAGTGTCTGAGGACAAATTTGAAGTCTCCCTGACTCCAGGCCCAGCACTCTATCCATTGCTCTACCTAGCTGGCAGCTTATAGGGGACTTTGGGAAGAGAGAGAGTGAGTGTACCACTTGGTAACTTCCTGTTTTAACGAGATATTAAGTTGAAGTGTTGCTATATTAAGTGTTGGTATCTTGTGACAAAGACCTGTTATCTTGTCTTAGTTAAGGATCTGACTATTTTCTAGGTTTGGGGGTAGTAAGTAGTTGATGGAGGAGTTGGAAGGGAAAAGAATAAAGGGATACAAAGAGGAGGAAAGGGCAAAAGGTCTTTGGAGACTTGCAGTCCAATTCCTCATTCCTGAGGAATCTTTGCGTCTCCTGCTTAACTATCCCTCAAAACCTTTTCTCTTCTTCTCTTTGCAATATTTCTCTTTTTTTCTGTCTCTGCTCAAAACCCAGAATCATAGATGGGCAAAGCATAAAGCCAGGATCACCCTTTTCTTCCTTAGGCTCTAGGCACTGAACTTAAATTACACAGCCATAGTGAGTTTGTGGGTAAAAATGGGGACTGTGGTCTAACTTCCAGTGAGAAGAGGAGGAACTAACATTCTTCCCCCTCCTGCTCTCTCCAATATATGACTATTCTAAATTATAAATTATTGAGGACAGATTGGGGCCATAAGGTTTTAAAAACTGAAGCACCTTCAGTGCTTATATCCTTATATTTCATCCAAAGATTGCCCACTTTGCCTTTCATATCATTTCAAATGGTCCAGTGGTACACCAGAGAAGATGTTCTCATCCCTGATTTACCAAAAGGTAGCCTCCTTTATTCTGGAGTGGAAGCTGTGTAACCTTAACACTTTGGATGGATTGGTGAATGTGAGAATACTACAATTCTCACAACGTGGCTCATAATAAAGCCTCTAACTCTTCTAGGACACCACCTTTTTCTGTTTTTGTGCTCCTCTTCATAGCATATGCTAGGCTTCTAATGGGATTTCACAATGCCATGATAGTTATGGCACCTATAAAGGAAGGACACTATGCCTTCCTCTTTCTACCAATGTCACTGACTGGTTGAACTATCAATCAGTATAGATCCAGCCTACCATGTTCTTAATAGGTTGTTACATGATCTCCAGGAAAGCAAGAGGATCTTAAATATGTCTTCCTTCACATGTACTTATATAGTGCCCCAGTCACATTTATGTGCTGTCTCTGCCTCTCTCTCTCTCTCTCTCTCTCTCTCTCTTTCTCTTTCTCTCTCTCTCTCTCTCTCTGTCTGCCCTCCCCTCTCTCTGTATCCCTCTCCCTTTCTCTGCCTCTCTGTTTCTCTGTCTGTCTTTATCTCTCTGTCTGTGTCTGTCTCTCTGTCATTTATAAATGGCTTTAAAGGACTGCAAAGTACTTTACATACATTATCTTATCTGAGTCCTGTGGAAATCTTGGGATGGAGATCCAGCAAATATCCCCATTTAGCAAATGAAGAAAATGAGACTGTGAGAAGTTAAGTGACTTGTTGATGGTTATACAGTTAGTAGAGTGTCAGAGGAGGCGAGATTCAATCCCAGGTCTTCCGGACTCCAAGCCTTGCAATCTTGAACACAAGAAAAATGTGCAGGGCAGAAGTCTGCTCCTCTGGCAACACCAAACCCTCTGTGACAGCAGGGACAATTCAATCCAGAGGCCAATACTTTAGACTTTGAAAGTCAAGGAAAGGGGTGGGAGACAGGAAGAGTTAGTTGTGTTAATTGTTCTAGTTGCCTTATGGCTCTATATGGGTATATATAGCAGCCTGTTGAGAGGCTGCCTATAGTAATCTAGAAAACTCTTGGTTTTTCTGGCCTGTCCAGCATGCTGATCACTCCCTGTTTGTGCTTCTTCCTCCTTTCTGCCCTGGTTCTCCTCTGAAATCCTCCATATTTGGGTGCCCCTCCCACACTATATTTACTTATTTGTATACATGTTTTCCCCAAATAGAATCTCAGTTCCTTGAAGAAAGGGACAATTTGCTTTTTGTCTTTGAGTCCTCAGCATTTAACACAATGTCTGGCACTTAATACAGCTTGTCACATGAATAAATGAATGAATGAAGAGGAAACTGTCCAACTGTGGCCCATATGTCTAGAAATGAGGTAGTGTTCCTTTTAATTGGTACTCAACTCCCTAGACACTTAAAGAAATGAAATAAAACTGTCCACTGAGAAAGCTGGCCCAGTTCCTTGGGACATCTTTGCTAAGGAGATACTGCTTCTTGCACCTTGGGTAAATATTGCAGCCTGATATTTAAAGTTTTGATTTATTGTTTATTTTAGCTTCTTAAGCTAATTCATCATGTTAACAAATCAGATAGCAATTAATGGAGAATTACAGAATTCTATGAGTGTTTTTGAGGGGGGCTAGTGATTGATGGAGTAGTCTACGGGAAGTGGGACCCAATTAGTTAAGGAGATATTGTCATTTTGAATATATTTTAGACTAGGCCTTCTAGACTTCCTTTGAACCGGGAGGCAACTTGGTCAAAACCCGGCCAAGAGCACTAGAGCAATGAGTAGTGGGAACAGTATTCACAGGTAGCTAGAGTGGGACCAAAGAGTACGCTATGCTCTGCTAAATTGGCTAAGTAATCAACAGATCACATAATAGCTTACAATCTCTCCACCCGTAGAGGGCAAAGAAGAAGACAGGAATGGCTGCAAATACTGTTAAATGTACTTTTTAGCACTGAGGCTAGCATTCACCATTGTTTATACTCCAATAGTGTTTTAGAGCTTGTATCTTTTGCTTGTGGAAGCAATTCCATCCTGACCTGCAACACTTTATAGGTCTATACTAAATCAGAAGCATTTCCCCTTCCCATTAGTCTTGAGAATGTATAAAAACTGTCAGATCATGTCTTGGGCTCAGCCCTTTCTCATTACACCCTGAGGTCTGAACCATTCTGCTCATCAGGGACACCACTTCCTTGCCTATCACATCAGTAAATACAAAACGTAGACAAGGTAAGCATTGTTGAGGTTTTTGCTTTGATGGTGAAGATTTCAACCAAGAACAACCAACAACAGAGTTTTGCCATGACAGAGGGTATTTTTGGTCTCACCAAGACAAAAGCCATAGAAAGCAAATGAATCAAAGCTGGGCCACCTCTTGGAAACAATAGGCAACTATAGAAGCCAAAGCTGAGCTAGAGAGAATGACTCCTGTAACCATCAGAAGAGGGCAATATAGAACATTAAGCCATGGGCTAGGAGCAGCTGGGAACAGCAGGGTATTAGAAGTGCTCACATGAGAGAGTTGTAAGTGGCTAAGAATTTTACTTTGACCTTTGGGGAGATGGTTGGTGATGTGAGGCTTTCTAACATGTCTTCCTTTGCCTTTCAAGAAAACTTCTTCTGTAATACTGTGTGCTTGCAAGTAGGAAGTTGGGTCACATACTGGGTAATATCTTCTGGAGTTTTTCTTTCCTGGGTTTCTTGTGTGGAAGAAAAATAGCCTCTCCCTGTGTTGCAGGTAGGGTCAGACTTATTAGAATCAAAGTTTTATTGTATAAATCATGCATTGGCAAGGAGAGGGGTGTCCCTGATGGGCAGAATGGTTGAGACCTCAGGGTGGAATGAGAGAGGGCTGAGCCCCAGACATGATCTGACAGCTTTTATATATTCTCAAGACTAATGGGAAGAGGGAGTGGTTCTGATTTAGCATCAACCTATGAAATGTCACAGGTCAGGATGGAATTGCTTCCACAAGCAAAAACAAAACAAAACAAACAAACAAAAAAAACCCAAGCTCTAAAACACTATTGGAGTGTAAACAAGACAGGACCTAACATTTGCTCTCCAGGATCTCCAAAGGTGAGACTTTAACAGTTGCAAAATCTCTAAACAAACAGCTATTAGGTTTGCTTATTTGTTTTTTGCCATTATATTCTCAGAACCAAAGGCTTTCAGGTTCTTGTTTATTTCTTTCCTTCCCTCCTTGCTAGATCATAGGTAATGGAGTTTAATCTATGATTTGAATTTTTTTGCTTCTATACTTACTTAGGAGAGGGAATTTTCACCAGAAGAAATTAGAAAATCCTTCACAGTCTTATTTTGGCCTTTCAGGCCTCTGACATAAGAGTTATATTCATACTTCTATTATCATAGAATGGAAATGCCTGGATTTCTGAGACTGAGTCCTTATTTAGTCAGGTAGGTATTGTTATTAGATGCCACCTCCCCCATGAATCCTTCCCCCATCTCTTCTTTTTTTTTTGCACTTAATAGTATTTTACTTTTTCCAATTACATGGAAAGATAGTTTCCAACATTCATTTTTGTAAGATTTTGAGTTCCAAATTTTTCTCGCTCCCTCCCTTCCCTTTCCCCTCCTCAAGACAGCAAGTATTATGATGTAGATTATACATGTACAATCATGTTAAACATAGTTTCACATTAGTCACATTGTGAAAGAAGAATCAGAACAAAAGGGAAAAAACCATGAGAAAGGAAAAACAATAAAAACAACAAAGTGAAAATAGTATGCTTTGATGTACATTCAGACTCCATAGTTATTTCTCTGGATGTGGATAGCATTTTCCATCACGAGTCTTTTGGAATTGTCTTGGATAATTGTATTGCTGAGAAGAGCTAAGTCTATCATCACTGATCATCGCACAGTGTTGCTGTTACTATGTACAATGTTCTCCTGGTTCTGCTCACTTTACTCAGCATCAGTTCATGTAAATCTTTCTAAGTTTTTCTGAGATCTGCCTGTTCATCATTTCTTATAGCACAATAGTACTCCATTACATTCATATACCACAACTTGTTCAGCCATTCACCAAATGATGGGCATCCCCACAATGTTCCATTCTTTGCCACCACAAAAAGAACTGCTATAAATATTTTTGTACATGTAGGTTCTTTTACCTTTGTTATGATCTCCTTGGGATACAGACCTAGAAGTGGTATTGCTGGATCAAAGGGTATGCACAGTTTTATAGCCCTTTGGGCATAGTTCCAAATTGTTCTCCAGAATGGTTGGATCAGTTCACAACTCCACCAACAATGTATTAGTGTTACAATTTTCCTACAACTTCTCCAACATTTATCATTTTCCTCTTCTGTCATATAAGCCAATCTGATAGGTGTGAGGTAGTACCTCAGAGTTGTTTTAATGTTCATTTCTCTAGTCAATAGTGATTTAGAGCATTTTTTGAACTATAGATGGCTTTAATTTCTTCATCTGAAAACTGCCTGTTCCTATCTTTTGACCATTATCAATTGTTCCCCTGATATCTTTAAGTAGAAATGATCTGTTTCTCCTCTGATTCCTATAGCATTTTGGTCATTCTTTTTCTTAGTAATGTGGAGTAGAAAGAGCACTGGATTAGCAGTCATGAGATTTGGGTTTTAGACTTAGTTCTGACACTTAGTGACCATGGTCTTGGTCAGGTCACTAATTCTCTTTGAGTTTTAGTCTTTTCAACTGTGATATGAGGACAATCAATTGAATCATATTGTAAATGATATTACATTATAAATTGTAATTATATTGTTCCTGGAATAGGGTCCTTTTTACTGGGGGAATCTTTATGGGCACTCAGTCTTCTGATCTGAGATGGCATGGTTCTATTGAACTATCTAGGAAGGTAGCCCTTACACTACTGACAAAGTTGTTTATATTTCTATTGTGGTCTGTTCTATCAAAGGATTCACATGTACTTATCAATTGTTTAAGAACACACATATGTTGCTTACTAAGCCATCATACCACTCAAGTGCTTATCTTATTAATGAAAGACAACTTACAGAAAAACAACTTATTCAAAATTACTTACCATATAGAGACTTAAAATGGAGTCAGTTATGCTAAATTGACAAACTTATCCCTACTCTTTTATTAAAATTTTAAAACTTATTCTCACTACATGGTTATAAACTGCAATCTGCACTTGAGTGGTATGATGTTTTAGTAATCAATGTATGTGTGTTCTTAAACAATTGATAAGTAATAAACTACTAATCAAATTATGAGTAAGCAAGTTAGGAACTCTTATAGCTAAAATTATAAGAAACCTATCAGAGGTCCTTGACTTCAACTGGATCCTAGGTCAAAGCTAAGACAGGCTCCTGTGTTCCCTGCATGTGAGACTCCAAAAGCCACTGTTCACTTGAGGGCAGTGCTGATTCAAGACTACTAGCCTTTCAATTTAAAATTATAACTTAAACATCTCAATCCATAATATTCAAGATTTTTTCTTTCTAAAACCATGTATATAGTTTACATTTTTACACATATAGAAAACCTTTAAACAACAAAATTGTCTCTCTACCCAACACCACATATACCTGTCAGAGGGAAAAGATTAACTTCATAGATTCTAGTTCTAGTAATAAATCATCATGAACATGTGTTTTGCTTCACAAACCAATAAAGAATGAAAAGCAAAACACTTATCCTTTCAAAATTGTCAAAATTGGAATTACTTACTAACCTGATTATAATAAACATATGGGTGCTTTTAAAAGACACTGTAATAGACTTTTTCTCTCAAATTAATTAATATAGAAAATATTTCTTTCTTTTTTTCCATGCTAGATTTTGAGATTCTCTCCCCCCCCCTTCATTTCTGCACTGTAATCTGCCTGGCAGGTTTCTGCTACCTCTTCTCTTTTCTCAAAGAAAAACCTCTCTACATTTTACACTAGCTGAAGAAAAATTGCATACTTTGAAATTTCATCTTGCTGTAATTACTCCTGGGGGTGTCTCAATGTGGGGTCAAGGTTCTGAATGTTTATACAGCAAGCAAAAAAGAGAAAAGAACATCATGAGAAGGGAGCAGGATGTTTGTGAATAACACTTTCTTGAAGACAGAAAAGTGGTACAACATGCAGTTACTACAGAAAGGGGAAAAATTTGCCGTTAATGAAGCAAGGAATTAAAATTGGAATATGTGTTTCCCTAATTCAGGCCAAATAGAGGGTAGTTTATTTCAAAAAAATCAAAGAATTTATGCTAATGTGAATTCCATTGTAAGAGTGGAGTTTCACCTTCCTCCCAACCAATGTTATCACAGAAGGTCCAAACACCTCATTGTACCAATCACAAGTGTAAAATGACATATGAATAAGTCCTTAATCAATCTGAGAGGATTGTAGGGTTCTAGCCATTTAATGAAAGGCAGATGATGCCACATGGGAAACATCTTGTGATTAATTGAGAAGAATAGAGCACACTTTTTGAACCATATATAAAAAGAATAAGCTAGTTCAGAGTGAACCAGTCAAGTAATGGGCCAGCCTAGTTGAGGAAGAATTTCAGTTCACCGGATTCTAATTTGATTTGGAGCCAAGTTGGAGCCAAGATCCTGAGAGGGAATCACTCTTAAGGAAGAAAGGAGATAATCTTTGTGTCCCCCCCCCATTTTCTTTCTTTTTTTCCCTCCCCCTTTATTCTTCCCCTCCTTGGGAGGAGGAAGTGTTCACTTGAATGTCATGGTATCACCTCCCTGATGTTGTAGTCCTCTTCCAGAACAAAGGACGAACAACAACCTTGATCATCTAATCATGTCACTGGAGAGACTTAAACCCATAACAGTGTATCCAATGGGACCAGAAAAACCAGCTCAGTAGGAGACAATACAGTCATGCAGGAAGTGTAGTCACCTGAGGAAAGGCAGCTTAAGGTAATGGGACCCCTTCATGTTGGAGAGAAGTGCAGGCTGTGGACTTCACAAAGGCACCAATCAGAGGAGCCCACCAGAGATGTACATCTAAGGGAAACTTCATGAGAATGCTATGAAGAGAGAAAAGGACTTCCAGGATACAGGAGTGAGTAATTCCTTTGCCATATGTGTTCTCTGTACATGTGACTTACCATTTTATATTTTCAGTTTGTGCCCAGTATCCCCACAGAAAAATGTTTTTGTAATCACTATTCCTGTTATGCTATCTCAGTAAAACTCCCCAGTCACCTCATTTCCCTCCAGCTGCACTGCTTGGTTTTAATGGCACCATCATCATGCCTGAGGACTGGGCACCCTCCTTTCTCTATACTCTTTTCAGCTTCTTTTGTGTGTGTTTTCTTCCCCCATTAGATTGTAACCTCCTTCAGGGCAGGGACTGTCTTTTTCTTATTTGTTTCCCCAGCACTTAGCATAGTACCTGGCACATAGTAGGTAACTTAATAAAAGTTTATTGTAATGTAGTAAATACTTTTGCTTAAAATCTTATTAAGTCTGAATGATTGTTAGTAGGAAGCATATTAGTTGAAGCTTATGAATAATGAGATCTAGCCCCTCAAGATTACTACTTCTAGAACCTGAAAAATAGAAGTAGTAGTCAGACTCTTCAGATCAACTCCATCATTAGGAGTATAGATTGGGAGTAATCCCAGAGTTGTGCTACACTGTGAGGATTTTCAATTAGTATCATACATGTGTTGTAACTACATTTATTTGTTAATTATGCTTAGTTTTTGCTGTTAGCTACATGCATATAATCTGAATATTTTGCGTATTGTGTTTGGCTACTGATATTAGAGCTTTGATTTTGTTTGTTGTTATACATATTTGTATGGGGGCAGCTAGGTGTTAGGGTGTGGAATCAGGAAGATCTGAGTTCAAATCTGGCCTCAGATGCTTACTTGCAATGTGATCCTGGGCAAGTTACCTCACCCTGTTTGCTTCAGTTTCCTCATCTGTCAAATGAGCTTGAGAAGGAAATAACAAACCACTCCAGTATCTTTACCAAGAAAACTCCAAAAGGGGTCACAAAGAGTTGGACACAACTGAAACAACACAACAACAAAACAACAACATGTATATTTGTATTATATGGATATACATTCACTAATTATATATTTGTGTAAATATATCCTGAAAATAATAGGTTCCCAAAGTAGGCAATATTAGGGGGATAGTAGGCAATACTCTAAGGGGTACTGGAACATCAGGGGCAGTAGTAGCCTCAGGTGCAATTGGGGGGCATTGAATAAAAATAAGGGGGTGGTGGAAGCATAAGGAAAGAAGAGAAGATAAAAACATTTTGAAAAACCATTTACACATGTTTCATCTGTTGTATAACAGAGTTAAAGTTGTAGTGATTACATTATTTTCCAAATAAACACACAAAATCCAAGTTACAACTGATCAATGATCAAGTCTGCCAACAGGTCTTAACAAGCAAGTGTTGGCGGATGAGCATGCTGTGCACTGTGGGGAAGTCCAGCACGCATTGGCAGGAATATGTGTGTGTAAAGGCTTGTTTACAATATGGTTACATGATGCAATATTGCATCATCAAAATTTCAATGCAGAAAACTCCCCATAAATTTACAATAAATTATTAAATTTAAGATGCATCGTTTAAAAATTATATTTTTTAAATGATACAAATTTTTAAAAAAACTGTTAAAAGGCTAAAGAAAGTAGATTTCCAGGGGGGTGTTGAATAATTTTTTTTAAAGGGAGCAGTAGGCCAAATAAGTTTGGGAACCTCTGATTAAGATCTAGTCACTGAAGCAGTCTGCCAAGTGATGTATTGTGCTATGTCCATTGCATGCATTGTTGATGAAGATATCTTGTGAATGGCACCCTAAGGTGATTGCTATCACTTTACATGATAGAAATTCCACAAGATAGAGCAGAAAGTGCTGTCCTGAGAGCCATAATACTGCCTTTAGGCTAAAAGTGAGCTAACTATTGTTAACAGGATGTGACTCATTACTTCTCCAGGCTCCACCAGAAGAAAGAAGGGGGAGAGGGAAAGAATGGAGACAGTTGAGGCATGGGTAAGATTCAGCTCCACTGCTTCAAGAAAGAAGGAAGGAGCAGGAACAACAGAACACCTTCTGCAGCCAAGATGTAAAACACTCATGGAATGCCCTCACAGCACCCCCAAATGCTAGACCTGAACCAGGCAAAATTGTAATTGGAAAATATGTAACAAAATAAATAAAAATATAATAGAACATGGATAATGTTAACTTGTGGTTTTCTGAGTTAATATTGAGTCCACAGGGATCCTCATAGTGACTTGCTTCTATTTGAATTTGACCCCACTGTTCTGCAATATCACCTACCAGTATTATACTTCAGTGATAATACCTACAGCACATGCCTCCCTTGAAGGATGGTTGTAAGGCAATAATCATGCTTGCTACAAATGTGAGCCATCATGATTATTCCCAAATGCCTTATTTATTTCTGTTAAGGGTGTGGGTTCCTTCAAGTCCAAAACCATTATATTTGTATAAAACTTTTCCTTCCTGTGCCAAGCAGAGTGACTTACCTATAGCAGGTATTCAATAAATATCTGAATGAATAAATATAAATTTATCTATGCATTGTCCCCAGTAAAATACACATTCTTTTAGAGGCAGAAGATTGAAAATAGGAGGCAATGAAGGGAAAGAGCAAGGCCAAAGGGAGAGGGAATGGACTGGAAGAAAAGCAGATTACATAGTTAAATATAGAGGACCTTGCATTGGAAATCAAGAGACGTGGATTCTAGCCCCAGCTGTCACAAACCCTGTCACAAGCTGTGACAAGCTGTGAAGCGCAACTTGAGTAAGTCACTAATCTCTCTGGGCTTCAGTTTCCTTGTGTGTAAAATGAACAGACTGTACTAACCAATACCTAAAGTTCTTTCTAGCCCTAACATTCTATAAAAGGAAGAGTAAGGAGCAGGGAGGGCAAGAATGATAGAGGTCAGATGTAAAAGATTCTTAGAGAATAAGGGGGTCTTTTTCTACTTTTCCAGTGGTCACAAAGTAAGCAGAAGGATGTTATTACTTGAATAACAAATACTATTGATGGTAGCTTTCCCCCAATATATTCTACCTTAGATAGAGGGCTAGAGGGGAGAACAAATCAGAATCCCACACTTCTCATGATATCAGGTCTGTGATGAAAGCAAACTCTACTACTTTCCCTTCCTTTCACCCCTTGCACTGTAAGTCATTTGGCTTAACATTCTAATACTATGGCTCAGAGGAGCAATGAACAGATTCTTAAAAGCAGGTGATTTACCTATCTGCGGTATTCATTTTAAGAATTATCAAGAGAAACTTAAGTAGCTCAGTATCTTGTTTTAACCCCTTGCTAAGGAGAGATTATATTGGGGGGTCCATTCCTTTTATTGAATTGACATCTGCCTCTCTAAGATGTCTATCCATGTTTAAAGTTCTGCTCACTGGGGCTAAACATAATGAGTTAAATATCTCTTCCACACATAACCATGCAAATATTTGAAGACAGTTCTCAAGACTTCTCTGATCTGGGTTGAACATATCCATTTCCTTAACTGACCCTTGTGTGACATAGTTTCCAGTTCTTTTACCGTTCTGGTCACTGTTCTCTGCACACAATAGGGCAGGTACAGCCAGAGCCAGGCATTGAATTCAGTCATCTCTTTCATTTCAGGGTAGCCATATGCCAGGTTCTGAGTTCAAGCGCCCTTCCCCCCAACCCCACATACTGTCTGTGGGACTCCCCCTCTCCCAGAAGGTCATTTCACTTTTCAGTGATTGCAACAGGCAATCTAAGACAATGTACTACAGAGTAGGTAGGTGATGACCTGCATTGGTACAGGAATTTCCTTCCTGGAAAGTCTCCTACAGAGATGAAATCACAGGTTAGGCTGAATTATATTGAAACAGCTGTCAGAACTGGAGGTTACATCTGCCCAGTGTCTTGTCTCAACTCATTTCAAGCAATGGGAGGATTCTGGAAGAAGTAAAAACGAAGACTATTTGACCCTAATTGGTATAATTTGACCAAAACTTAGGCAAGATTAAGATTTGAAGTTAACTGATCAGCAGCAGTTATTCATCAGACTTGGGATGTAGGCTGACGTCCTGAGAGCGGTCTAGCAAGTGGATGGTCTCTAATTCCTTATTAACTGTAGCCTGACATGGACTTTTACATATGCACAATAACATTGTTGCAAGGCTAGGTAAAAATAAATATGATGTGTTTAAAGTGGTTCCATGTTTTGGAAAGAAAGGGGTCACAAGGTAGAGCAATATTTGATAACCCTATCATTACAATGTATATCTTCAGTACTTTTACCAATCTGAGAGAAGCCATCCAGTTTGGCAGGGACAGGACGGGGCTGGTTTTAGGAGTCATGTTTGCATTTGAATCCTGGCTGTACTTAATTGCTAGGCATCTGGGTAAAGCTACTTGAAAAATCATCTGGTCTTAGAGTTCACGTTTTTAAAATAAAAGTATCTTTTGCAGTACTTGCCTCACAGGGTGATTGTGAAAAATACTTTGTAAATCTGAATACACAAGAGAAGTCTATTAATTATAATTAACAAAATCCCTTCTCTGTCCTCTGGGACCTGCACCTCAAGGGGTAGCTCCCTAAATGTTTAGGGAAAGAGCTGATTTGTGCTTCATCCTGGGGGTCAGTTTTTAATTTTTATTTTTTATTATTATTTTTTATCAGGAATGAAGTTAAAAAAAATGAGCTAAATGTTTCCCTTGGGAAACCCATTCTCTTGGCTAACATGGGGAGCATAATTTCTAGGGAAGGGTCTCTAGACTGAGCTTAAAGAATGGGAATTCTCATCTAAAGCTGTGGCCTCACCTGCAACTCAGTGGGCTTAAATGATAAGACTCGGGGGCTCGAGTAGCGCGAAGAGGTGGTGAGACCTGGGGTGGGGAGCGCTCACCTGCAGTTCAGCATTTCACCGCATGCCGGAGCTCCAAGCGTCTTATCCCTAGGCCAGTCTGATACTGCTCTTCCCACCACGGCTGCCCTTTGCGGGGTCCTCCCCTCTCCCCCTCCCCTCTCCCCCTCCCCTTGCCCTGGATCCAGAGGGGATCCCGAGTTCCTCCAGAGAGAACTTTTCTCTCTTTTCTCCTATCCCAAAATAAAAGCGTACTCGCCTTTCGCCTTCAGGTCTAGCTTCTTTAAGAGATGCTGCGGCCCCACCCGGAAATAATTTAGATACCGATTTATTTAAAAACACATACAAACAACTCCCTCTTCCACCAAAATCCAAACAAAATCAATGTCATTTATTATATGTTTTTTGCTTTTAAAGAGGGCCTTCACCGCTGACAAGCAAAGAGCAAGTATCTCTGGAGGCATTAATAAGAGTCGGTGAGATTAAGGGCTCCCTGTTGAGTCCAAGTGCATAATGGAGGTTCTGGCCCCTCAGCGCTCTCCCTACTCCCAAAAGTCATGCGATAGGAGCCAGTCTTACTTCCTTTAGATTACAGAAACTCATGGTTAGGGGCTGGGTCCTCAGAGTCTACCAGAAGTGTCTTCCCAGACAGAAGATGGCGAGAGATTTCTGAGGATGTCTTCAGGAGTCAACCCAGGCCAGGCCTTTTCGAGTCCTAAATAGTCCAGGGCTGCTCTTGACCACTGTGAATTCCCAGCTTTACAAAAAGTGACAGTTCCTCCCGGAATGAGAGTGAAGTGTGCCCTGTCCAACTGAAAGGGAATCTCCTCTCCTAAGGAGAAATCGTTGAGTTCTTACTCTCCTCTCAGAGCATCTGCTCTTTTTGGGAAGGAAGGACAGCAGAACTGCCCCTTACCTACCTAGCCCCGGGAGCAAAGATAGCCTTGGAGGTAAGAAGGAAAAGTGGAAGCATTTCTGAGGGGCTCAAAGCTTATATGGGTCTAATAGATTGAACCTCTTACTTACACCTTTCCTCCCCACTCTGGCCAGTTCCCCTTCTCCAGAAAGCTTTCTCATCCCTCTTCTCCAGAGACTAGACACTCCTCCCCTCTGTCCACAACCTAGTCTCAACAAGAACGGACTTGTCTAAGATCTGGAGCGATCTCTCGCCCAAGCAAGGTGAGGAAGAAGGCATACAGCACCACAATTTACCTCTTTGCCTAACTTTAGGTCTCGTTAGCGGTTTTTTTGTTTGTTTGTTTTTTCATTGGTGCAGCCTGCCTCCTCAGTGTCTCTCCCCTTATTTTCTGGAGGGTCCTCAGAGTCACCTTGCCAGTTTGGTTCACCTTCCATCCTACACCCAATGCCTACTCTTACTGGTCCTCTCCAGTTCTACATCTGTTCTCTCTGTCCCTGTGTCTGTGTCTACCTCTGCCTGCCTCTGTCTCTCTGTCCCTTCCCCACTCCTGGGGGAAGGGAATCACCTACTTCGCTCCACACCTCCGCCCCTCCGCCCTCCACTTCGCTCCTTGATCAGTCTTCTTACTTCAGTAGCGTTGCTCCGCTGAGCTAGTAGGTAGCAGGTCATAACGCCCTCCGTTGTAGACAACGACTCCAGGTGGGCAGTAGAGGAGATCGGGCTCCACCGAAGCATGCAGGGGAGCGAGGGTCTGCAGGGCCTGTTCCTCCGGCTCAGGCTTAGTAGTGGCGGTGAAGGGGCGCATGCTAGTGAGCGAGGGTGAGGCGATGCGCCAGAGCAGGCTTTTAAGAGCCTTGCGAAACTCTCGGCGCATGAGACAGTAGAGGATGGGGTTGAGGCAGCTATTAGAGTGAGCCAGGCACACGCTCACTGGGAACACGTACACCTGGCTCAGGAAGTACTCGTGGCTGAAATGCACCACATTCAGCTTGATTAGGATACCCCAGGTAGTCAGAGCCTGATTAGGCAGCCAGCACAAGAAGAACGACAGTACGACGATAGTTACAGACTTGGTAACTTTAGAACGCCTCTTGGCGCTGGCTCCAGCCGCGCTGCTGCAACCTTTTCCAGAAGCACTCGGAATACCAGGCTCAACGCCCGCGCCTCCACCTCCCCGGACGGGACGTTCGGAGATGTAGCGCACCAGTAGCAGGTAGCAGAGGCTGATCACCCCTAGGGGCAGCACGAAGCCCAGCAGCACCTTCTGTGTGTGGTACAACCCTAGCCAGAACTGAGAGTCCCCGATCCGCGGCTTGTCCGGGAAGCGTACCAAGCAGAGCTCCTCATCCATCACTGTGGCAGTGGTGGAGAAGATAGCATGGGGCAAAGAGGCCAGCATCGCCGAGACCCAGATCAGCACGCAGAGAGCCTTGGTTGAAAAGCACCAGCCACAGCCTCTGCCGGCCCGGAGGACTCTCCTCCAGCCACCGCCCCTACCCCGTCCTCTGGGCCGGAGGCTCTTGAGAGCAGAGGCCACGGAGTGGTAGCGCGCCACACTCATGGCCGTGAGGAAGAAGACACTAGCGTACATATTCATGGCTGTCACAGTAGCGATGATTTTGCACATGGCCTTGCCGAAGGGCCAGGTGAAGTCTAGTGCGTTCTCCACAGCCCAGAAGGGCAGGGTGAGCACGAACTGGAAGTCAGTCAAGGCCAGGCTAGTGACAAAGAGGTTTATGGAGGACTTACGCCAGCCCTGCTTGCTTTTCATCAGGTACAGGACCAGGAGGTTGCCCACCAGCCCCAAGGCACACACCACTGAATATACCACACTGAGGAGAATCCTCACCACCGCTCCAGCTGGGCCGTCAGTGCCAGTACTCCCGCGAATGCCTGAGCTCGGGAACTGCCCTGCCATGCCGTCTGGTCTCTCCAACTCCAGGCCCCGAAGCTGGTCCCTCATCATTAGCGAAGCGTTTCCACTTGCGTTTCCCAGTTCCAACAGGGACCCCCAAAAGACAGCCCCCTTCATGTTGACAGTGGTGTCTATTCAGTTCGGGCCATGACCTAAAGACTAGGTTTGGAGCAAGTCCGATTTAATCCTTGCACTGCCTCTGGGGCTCCCCTTCCAACCAGGACTTTCTCAGAGCAGCAGCCACCAGGTACCACAAAGTGATTGGCTAAGTGATTACCACAAGACTGATCCTTGGGGGCTTCTCAGCATACACTTGCCCGAAACTGTTGGGCGCTGAGTCCAGGTACGGGAAGAATAAATAGCTCTCGAGACGGAACAGGGAGATAGCCAAGGAGAGCTGTGGGACTGGATGACTGTTTGGCTAGGGGCTTTCAAACTGAAGCGTCCGTCTGTCTTTTTCCCTCCTCGTTCGAAGGTCAGCTGCCGCGAAAGGATCGAAAGATTTCAGGATTGCCGCTTGGATGCTCATGTAATTTTCAGTTTGTCTACTCTCAAAACAAAACAAAACAAAACAAAACATAAAACAAAAACCCAAACAAACCTTTTTCCTGCTTGGTTCTTTACTGCCGCAAGTTTGCCCGCGGATTGTTCTCTAAGGAAGAGAATTCGGTTCGGAAAGATCTCAGTCACTCCCTCTCTCTACTGCACTTAACTCCCAGTGAGTTGTAAGCAGGCAGCTCTCTCCTGAGTTATATTTGCACCCACCGCAGCCTCGGCTACAGGCTCAGAAGAGCATGCGCACTCACCACGCACAAGAGGGGGAGCTTTCCGAGGTTCTGAATCAGGAACTTCCACACCCAAAGTACCTGCAGTTAAATCGCGCGCTGGGAGGGACGTATAGCTTCGACTCGTTAACCCTCATTTTTTGGGGGGAAGAATTTAATTTTGACTTTTGATATTTTTGACTTTCCAGTTTGTCTGTTCCTTCAAAATGGTATTTTCCTTTCTTTTCAACCCAACTCACCCATCCTTCACTTTAGAAATCATTCGAAAGAAGGACGAAGGCAAAATCTGCAAATTTAATCTTCTTCTCCCCGCCCCCAACCCCTCACTATAGGCATAAGAATGACCTCTTTCCGCTCTCCAATATAGTTTCGAACCCAGACCCTAATGAATATGCTGAGCCTTTATCCAAGGTATAAAAATCGTCTGAGATTTAGAAATTAACTTTATTTCTCTTTCTTTAATTACATGGTCGTTTCATCAGAAAACTACAATTACCCGCTTATGCTAAGATGACAGGAAGAACTCTGAATACATCTCCAAGATCAGATGCTTTACAGAGGCACATTTCTACTACATCGTTCCTGGATTTTGAAAGGTGAAGCTTTGCAATTAGTTCAAAAGGAGTTTGTATAAGATTCATGGAGGTTTTCCAATTATTCCATTACTGTCATTTTCCAGGCCCCTGTGACTGAAGGTTTTCCACATTTTTATGGATATTCTAGTTCTCTCCCCGCTTTTGCCATGGCCTTGGAAGATAAAACCTTGAAATCATTGGGAAAGAGTTCAAATTGCTTCCTTAACGCTAATATTGGAGGCAAATTCAAGTGGTCTCTGTCCCTAGTAGGTTCACTCCATCCCTTGGAAAATGTCATTGCTACAAGCTTCTCCAGCGGGGGAGACTGGTATTAAAGGAATTTTACAAAATCCTTTCTTCCTTCTTACCTTCCATCCATCCATCCATCCATCCATCCATCCATCCATCTATCCATCCTTCCTTCTTTCCTTCTTTCCTTCCTTTGTTCTTTCCCCCCTCTTGCCTGCAAAATAAAATATTCTCAATTCTATTTAAAATTGCTATTTAAATCACTATATTTCTCTAAGTGCAAGTGGGATGCTTTATTATTATTGAAAATTACCTGAAACATGTATTGACTGATAACTCACATTTATATAATACATATGATTTACAAAACAGTTTACATGTATTCTTTTATCTGATCACCATAATAGCCCTATGAGGCAGATAGTACAAGTGCAATTGGCCCTCTTTAGAAGTGAGGACATTGAAGTTTAGTCAAGAGAAACATCCTGTTACAGTGGAAAGAGTTCTAGCTTTGGGATCAGAACACTTGGGTTCAAATTTCATTTCTCCTACTTTTGACTGGTGTGACCTTGGATAAATCATTTAACCTTACTGAACCTTAGTTTCCTCATCGATAAAATGATGAGGTTTGTGGGGCAGCTAGATGGCACAGTGGATACAGCATCAGTCCTGGAGTCAGGAGGACCTGAGTTTAAATTTGGTCTCAGACCAGACATTTGACACTTACTAGCTATGTGACTCTGGGCAAGTCACTTAACTCCAAATTGCCTCACCAAAACAAAACAAAACAAAACAAAAAACAACAATAACAACAAAAAAAATGATGAAGTTGGACTGGATGGCCTCTAAGGTTCCTTTTTATTCTAGAGCTAGGATCCCATAATTTATTCAGGTCAAATAGCTAGTTTCAAAACTGGGACACAAGCTCAGGTCCTCTGACCATTCACATTTCATGCTCTTTCAATGCTGCCATTGCAATTCATAGTTTAGTATAAATCACACCTTTTGTTGGCACTGCTCCCAGTCCACCCTTATTCCCAGGCCTCCCATATCCACTGTAAATAAGCAATCAGAAGAAATCATTTTCACACATTATCCCCCCCTCTTACTTTTGAGGTTGAGTGATTACAAGTCTCAGACTTCATTCAGTTTTGATGAAGTGAATAGGAATGAGGTAGAAAGTATTAACTTCGAATAGAAAGAAATAGAGTGAAGGTCTAAAAAATAAGCACATTCAGTTGCAACCTTATCCTTGGCACCTGAAATATAAAGTAGATAAAAAATTAGGATTGCAAAGGAAAAAATTGGAAAATTTAAAGTGGTAAGTTGAGAGTGCATTTGTTAGTAGAAGAGCACATTGACCGCTAGAGGGCTCTAATGTTTCAGGGAAAGAAAAATAAAAGTCATGACAGGTTCTAAATCTGACAGAGGCAAGATTGAATCCTAACTTTCAGAGTTGGCCTGGATACTTTTGGGCCCAGTAAAATATATTAGATATTAACTTTTAGATACTTACTTTTACCTGATTTCTTGGGTCAGGGATCCCAAAAAATCCTCTGCTTGGCACTTCTTTCTTTTCCTAGAAAAATGTGGCATACAAAGGTTTGGAAACATGTGGTTTTCCTGGAAAATCCTCTTCCCCTTCTCCATTTTACATTTCAGGTTTAAGTTAACAGCCAGACTTTACCTCTCATTCCTTTTCTTCCCTTCAGTTTTATTTGTCTCTAAATATTTGGTCCATACTTGATCATTACATTGTCTTGATGGAATGAGGAAACTGCATTCCTTCCTCCTATTTCTGTTTTGTAAGCAACCTAATCAGCTTAATAACTCTTTTTATTATATGAAGAATATAAGAAATCATTAACTGCTTTCTTTTAATGCTCAGCAATAATGCTTTTGTTAATAAGCTAAGCAGAAAGGGACCAGAAAGTGTGCACATGAATAAGGTCTATATTATCCATGTGATTTGACAGCAGTGGACAGAACACCTTTAGCTTCATATAGCTCCATCACTGGAGCTCCCAAGAATCTGAGAAGACTTTTAGACTTATATTGTTGGGGGAGGGTTAAAGGGAGAAAATAAATCATATATACCTTAGGACTGGAAGGGAGAATAGGACATCCTAGAATCATATAATTAGATGAGACTTTAGAGTTAATTTAATTCACTTTTTACATTTTACAGATGAAGAATCTTAGGCTCGTAGAAGGAGCAAAAGACTTACCCAAGGTCACATATCTATATAATTTTTCACCCTGATATATGTTAGGGGGCAAATATTTTCTTCCATTTCTTGTGGTAAAGGAAACAAAGATAAAGAGAGCCTCCCAAGGCTCAGACCTGGAACAGAAGCCTGACCAGAGAAGTTGAGACAGCCTGAACTTTTGCAGTAGGTGAAAGAACTTTTGCCTGAATGTGAAACAGATAAGTGGATCCTTAATGCTCTCTTCCTTTATCATTAGCAATGTTTCTTAGTGAAGTCCTCCAACCTCAGAAACCTATCTTGTTTTTAGCTATCAGATAAGATGGCAAAGACGACAATCAAAGTATGGTATGATTCTTCCAGGTGTCTTTTAATTTTAACTGGGGGATTGTAAAGAGCAAAAAGAAGGTAGTAGAGTGCACTAAGTCAAGAGATCTGTGTTCTAGTCCTGGCTTTACTATTAACTAGTTTGTTTTACCTTGGGCAGGTCATGTTACCTCTCCAGCCCTCAGTTTCTTTATCTTTAAAATGAAGAAGTTATTTTAGCTGATCACCTGGATCCCTTTAAGCCCTAAGATTCATAAGTCTAAGAAAAACTTTTAAAACCTAAAAGAATGAAACTTTAATGATCAGGTTCCAGGATGGAAATCTATGAACTATTTTTCGTGAAGGGCACTGTTATCTTACAAGAAGCTGACATCTTTGTATACTTGCAGGGCAGACAGGCCTAGGATTCATCCTAAGGCATGTAAGAAGGACTTAAATGGCAAGATCCTTAGCTTCTAAGGTAGAAGTAGAAAGGTGAAGGAATAAACTGTAAGAAAACATGAGAGGATGCTTACTCTGGATTGGATATGTGCTTATTTTGCATTTTACAAAGAGCAGAAGACATCCTTTCTAGTTGTGTGATCTTGGCAAATCATAACTTTTCTACACCTCAGGTTCCATATGTGTGTGTGTATAAAACATGTGTATATACACACTTATATATGTATGTGTACATATGTGTATGTAATATACATAGCCATCTACCTAATACATTTACAACTAGTCCATTATATGGCAAGGATCAATAGCTATTTGATCTAGGATCTGGCCCTTCCTGTCTTCAAAGGAGAATGCCATTTCTCTCTCTTTGGGAAGCAAGAGAAATGCCATGGCTGGGTGCTCACACCTTAACTCTCTTATCTTCAAGAAGGGCATTGGGCTAGAATCATATCTATCTATTATGCATCAACTATTTTTAGTCTAGAAGTTTTGTGCTTTCATTTAGGAGTTCAGAATAAAAGTCACTTTCCCAAGTCACTCTAAAAGGAAGGGCAATAGTTTACTCTCATCAACTTCGTTCTCTCCCACCAAATGACTGGTACACAAAAACAATCTAAGATAGTAAGCAAACTGATTTATCAATTCAAACAGTAAATCAAAATAGGGAAAGTTATATAGATTAAACAAAAGAGTATGGAGAGTTAATGAGCTCTGTAGAAGCGAGATAAAATCTCAGCTCAACTGAGAGAGAACAATTTCACTGAGGGAGTCTGTTCTTACCAGTCTCTGGTGAATAGGCACTGGGGATGAAGTGACATGTTGGGGGTGGGAGAGATGTGACTCTCCTACATGTTTGTAACTTTGAGAAGAGCTCTCATGCACCATCACATCCATTCAAAGTTTTCAGTATTGCCTTTCCTCTGTCTCTTCAACTTCTACTCTACCACTTCTCTCTCCAGAATTTCCACATATCTACACATTTTTGCATGCTCACAGGTCTCTCAAACAACCAGGATTCAGATTTCTTTCCAGGTAGGAATCACTTAAAATTATTTTTACTTATTTTGTTAAATATTTCCCAATTTAATGTAAAATAATTTTTAGCATTTTTTTAAAAATGTGAGTTCCAAATGATTTTCCTCCTTCATGTCCCTCCCATCTCCTTGAAAAAGGCAAGCACTTTGATTTTGATTATACATGAGAAGTCATGCAAAACATACTTCCATATTAGCCATGTCGCAAAAGAGAACACTAACAAAATAAAACAATAAAAAACAAAGAACATAAATAAAAGTATGCTTCAATCTGTATTCATAGTTCATAGGTTCTTCTTCTGGAGGTAGATAACATTTATTTTTATCATGGGTTCTTTGGAATTGTCTTGGATAACTGTCTTGATCAAAGTAGCTGAGTCTTTCACAGTTGATCACTCTTATAATATTGCTGTTACTATGTACAATGTTCCCCTGGTTATGTTCACTTCACTTTGAATCAGTTCATAAAAGTTTCCCCAGGTTTTTCTGAAAGCATCCTGCTTGCTATTTCTTATAGCACAATAGTATTCTTATTGCACAATCATATATCACAGTTTGTTTAGCCATTCTCGATTGATGGGCATCCAATTCTTTGCCACCACAAAAAGAGCTGCTATAAATATTTTATACAAATGAGTCTTTCCATCCCCCCCTTTAAATCTCTTTGGAATATAGATTTAGTAGTAATTTTGCTGGGTCAAAGAGTAGGCACAATTTTATAGTCCCTTGGGCATAGTTCTAAATTGTTCTTCAGAATGGTTGGACTAGTTCACAACTCAACCAACAGTGTATCAATTTCCCAATTTTTTTCTACATCCCCTCCTGCATTTGCCACTTTCCTTTCCTCACCTCTGGCTATTATATCTAGGACATGCTCTTTATCTCATCCCTGAACTTGGGACTAGCCTATTAGGAGAAATCATAATATTCTTTGTTTCCTACTGCCACCTCCATGTCTTCTTTCAACTGCTAGCATTCTAGAACCTCCCTTCCTTTGAAATTTGCTTAATTTGTCCATATCCTCCAGTTGATATCTCATTCCTATAATTTCCTGGCCTCAAGTTAATTCTCCCTTTTTTCTCAAAGATTTCAGGATTTAGTTCAGTCTTCCCCTCCAAATTAATACCTGCTCTCATACTTGGAGACTTCAATATACACTTTGATGTCACCTCAAACTCTCTGGTCTCCAAACTGCATTAAGTTCCATGCCCTACATCTTCATTCCTACTTAGCCACCCAAGGGGAATTTAATATCACCACCCAGATGGCAAATGTGGAGTGAAGATGTAGGGGATGGGACTTGAGATCTCACTCTCACATACAAATGTGTCACCTTCATGATATGTAACTCTAAAGTTCCTCTTTCTTATCATGCTCTCTTGTCCTTCTCTTCCTCTGCTTTGCTCTTCACAGCCTATTCTTCATTATGCCTACAACTTTCAGACCTACCATCTCTCCCTCTTCTCAAAGTACATAAGAACTTCTCTGGTATAATTTTTCTTTCTTCACAGTCTGAAACTTATGGGAAGCCAGTTCAGTTCTACACTTTTCTCTAACATGAATCCCTGGACTCTTAACTTCATTTCTTTTTTTTAATTAATTTTTTTCAATTAAGAAACATTCGCTTTTTCTCCCTTCCACCTTTCCCAGGACTGGAAAAAAAAAAAGAAAGAAAAAGAAAACTCTTGTAACAAAAACAATAATAACTAACATTATATAGTATATATTATGTGCCAGAGGGGCAGGTAGGTGGCACAGTGGATAGAATGCCAGGCCTAAAGTCAAGAAGATTCATCTTTCTGAGGTTAAATCTGGCCTCAGACAAATATTAGCCATGTCTCCTTGGGCAAGTCACTTAACCCTGTTTGCCTTAGTTCCTCTTCTGTAAAATGAGCTGGAGAAGGAAATGGCAAACCACTCTAGTATCTCTGCCAAGAAAACCTCAAATAGGGTCACAAAGAATCAGCCATGACAGAAACAACTGAATAACAATAAACTATGTGCCAGGCTCAATACTAAAAGCTTTCCAAATATTATCTAATTTTATCCTCACAACAACCTTACAAGGTAGGTGCTATTATTATCCCCATGTTACAGATGAGGAGACTGAGATAAACAGAAGTTAAGTGACTTTACTTGACCAAGGTCACACAGCTAACAAGTGTCTAATGAGGTCAGATTTGAACTCAGGTCTTCCTGACTCCAGGCCTAGGACTCTATTTACTAAAAACAAAACAAAAGAAAAGAAAACAAAAAAACCTCAACAAATTCCAACGTTGGCCATGTCTAAAAATGCATATCTCTTCTGTATCTTGAGTCTATAACTCCTCTGTCAGGAGATGGGTAGATTCTTAGAAATCATTAGGTTTCTAAAATAATATGTATCACTGCATTGATCAGATTTCTTAAGTCTTTCAAAGTTGTTTATCTTTACAATCTTTTTATTGTATAATTATTCTCCTGGTTTTGCTCATTTCACTCTGTATTAGTTCATATAATTTTTTCCAGGATTGCTTGAAACTTTCCCTTTTATCATTTTTATTACATTCATATACTATAATTTGTTTAGTCATTTCCTAATTGGTAAACAGCTCCTTCCTTTCCAGTTTTTTGTGACCACAAGAAAAACTGCTGTAAATATTTTTACACATATCTACATTTTGTACATTATTACCTCTTTCTTTGATTTCTTTGGAGTATAAGTATAGTAGTGGTATCACTGAATAAAATTACATACACTGTTCAATTGGTTTTTGGGTCTAGTTTCATATTGCTTTCTTGAATAGCTAGACCAATTCATAATTCCACCAACTGCATATTAACATGCTTGTTTACTGAAGCCCCTTTAACATTTGTCATTTTCCTTTTATGTCAATTTTTCCAAACTAATGGGATTGAGGTGGAACCCCAGAATTGCTTTAATTTGTTTTTATCTAATTATTAGTGATTTGGAGCATTTTTTATATTATCATTGATGTCTTGAATTTTTTCCTTTGAAAAATGTCTCTTCATATCCTTTGACTATATCAGTTGTGGAATGACTTTTAATCTTAAAAAAAAATTGACTAAATTCCTTATGTATCTTGGAAATGAGACCCTCATCAGAGAAACTAGCTACAAAGATTTATTTTCCAGTTGTTTACTCCCTTCTAATCTTAGGTGTGGTATTTGAATTTTATTCAATAGCTTAATGGATATAAATAATGTTCTATAAGGAGGAAACCAAAGGAGCCCCAGTACTTTAGTAAGTAAACTTTTGACTTAATTGCCAAGTCAAGAGAGGTGGTGGTCAAAGGCAACACTGGTCAGTCAATCAAGCAATCAACAAGAATTTATTAAGTTCCCACTTTCTACCAGGTATTGTTCCAGATGCTGAGGGTAGAAATGCAGAAGTGAAGCAGACCCTACTTTCAATGAGCTTACATCCTAGTTGGCAGAAACAACATATTCACTAGTAAGTAAACTCTATACAAGATAAATACACAGTTATGGGGATCACCAATAACTAGGGAGAAAGGAAGCTCTTTTTGATTTGTTCTGAGTCTTAAAAAGAAATAGGCCCTTAGCATGCTGGGTGGCTTCCTTCCTCCTCCCATTTTGGTAAACACATGAATGAACATGGACAAGAGCTGCATATGATGGGCCAGCCTAGATGGGTTATGATCTACATCGTTGAAGGGATGTCTAAGTCAATGAATGCACAAATTCCCTTGAATATTTGAGTATCGGTGGCATGTTTGATTATTACTCTGGATTGGCAAGTATGGCACAAGACACATTCCATGGTTTTTCAACTGAGGACCAACCTAGTTATATTCAGAAAGGTCCATCACCTGAGGGTTGACTGCAGGTAATTACATTTTATTTCAGCATAGCAAATTATGAAAACTCTCTATTAAGGCATGAAGGGTAGGGTGTGATCAAAGTTGGTGGAATGAAATCCAATGAAATCAAAGGCTTTAAAATTATTGAAGTTTGAATAATCATTGAATGAGACACACATGACATGCCTTCCAGTTTGACTAGTCTATGAATCTGTAACAGATGTAACATATAATTAACTTGATACTATTCTGTTTTAGGCTCTGATTGACTGGTCACCATGGAATGAAAACACAAGGATGGAGTAAATAATCTATGGGAATGATTTGGGTTCTTTAACTTAATGCCATTAGACTGACTAAGGGAGGGTTTTAAAAATGGTACTGTATAAATTCACGCTATTATGGTCAAAATTGAAAAAAAGGGAGCCATGCCATTGATGACTAGGTTTGTTTTTTTTAAACAGTAATCCCAATTTTTAGAAGTGGAGTAGGGTAAAAATAAAGGGGGCAAAAGAAACCAGTAATAATAAAATACTAGAATTAAATATATGAACTTATCTAAAAAGAAATTATATTATTGAATTAATTAAAATTATCCAAAACCATTTTTTGAGATGTTTGGTCTGGGAGTGTGATTTCCTTAGCACTGAGAATGCAAAGTGAAGACACTTCCTGTGCTAACACTGATCCACCACCTTCTTGTCACTTAGAGTTGCCTTGGCTACTGAAAGGTCCAGTGATTAATTATCAGAATTACAACTCAAACACCCTTCCTATGGCTCTTGATCTACTATGCCGTTCTGCCTTTGGTGATGAGGAGAAAGGAAACAAGTATTTATTAAGCACCTACAATGTTTATGTTTATTTATTAAGCACCTGACTCTCTGAGTTGTTGTAAAGATCAATTGAAATAATAAATGCAGAATGTTTAGCACAGTCCCTGGAGCATTTGTTGTTTATTGTTGTTCAGTCATTCAATTGCATCCAACTCTTCTTGACCCCACATTCCACAGAACTCTAATGCTGTCCGTGGGGTTTTCTTGGCAAAGATACTAGAGCAGTTTGCCATTTCCTTCTCCAGTGGATTAAGGCAAACAGAAGTTAAATGACTTGCCCAGGGTCACACAGCTAGTAAGTGTCTGAGGCTGGATTTGAATTCAGGTCTTCCTGACTCCAGCTCCAGCATTCTATCTACTGTACCACCTAGCTGACTTATCTGTAAAGGTTAAGAAACAGGCAGGTAGACAATTTGCAGTATAATCAAAAGTCATTATAAAGCAGTGAAGCCCTTTCCCGAATCTCTGTATCCACTGATTCTAACTGACTTGCTATTGAAATTGTGAAAAATCTTATTCTCAAAGAGAAAGAGGACACGCTCTTTAATATTCTGCTCATTTTGATTTCTCTCTTTACCTAGAAGAATGGAGATCCAAATGGCATTAAGCAACTGGGATGGCACAGAGCCACACACCATTTGCTTCTATTTAGAGAAAGTATTTCTTTCACTTATTTTTATTTTCAAGTGTCTTATTGATGGTTCCCTCAGAGGGCCATCCCTACCCCAATCTGCCATCTCTCACTTTGCAATACTTTACTGTGTAAATTCCTTGGATTTCTCATGAGCACTTCATTTCTGTTTTGCAGCACAATACATTATATGCCGAGAAAATGCTACAAAGATCTGAGATCCAATGAGAGAGTCTGGTTTCGATTATATATAGCAGTAAGTTATATGCTGTCAATTTCTTAGAGGTAGAGGGCGGTGAAGGTGGGGGGGTAAAAGAAACAAACAACAATGATAATGATAACAAAAGACCAGGGATTAGAATGAGAACTTGCATTCAAATAAACTTTGCTTTTGACTTAAATCTTCCAAAAACATGTCTGAAGCTGGAGATTAGTCCAAAGTCAGAAAACAGCTAGGCGTATTGAAAACTACACTGGATTTGTAAACAGAAGATATGTTTTGGAGTCCTGCTTTGTCATTTACAAAAAATTTTTGGGCCACTCATTAAACCCCTTTGGGTTCCCATTTTTTCGGCAAAGAAGCTGAGGAGTCAGAGGACCTGGGTTCAAATTCCTATCCTGATGCTTATGTGTCCTTAGGCACTCATCTCCACGGACCTCAGTTTTCTTATCCGGAAAATGAGTAGGTTTGACTAAATGGTTTTGAGGTTCCTTCCAGCTCTAAATCTGCGATCCTATGAACTTCCTTGTAATGGGAAGTATAATACCCTTTCTATGTTCTTCATAGGGTAATCAATAATGATAACATAATGTTAAATATCTGTTCACTGATTTAGTGACTGACAGGATTGCTGTAAGGATCAAATAAGGGAAGGTATATGGCCAGTGCTTCATAATCGTGTCGTGCTACATGGAGCAAATCATTCCATTTGACTCAGTTTCTTGATTATTGCTAGAGTTTTATACATCTTTGTTGAATGAACAAATGATTTGTGATTTTTTAATAGGCCTTTAAAAATAAACTTTGAATTTTCTAAATGAAAAGTGAGTCTTCGGATCACAATAGGATAAACTAATACTTTGATGTTAGTAACACTCTTCTAGTACAGTAAAGTGTTGCTGAAATTTTTTTTAAATTTTACATGATAATTTATTCTTTTTTATGATAATTTTTATTTTTTTTTGTTTTCAACATTTACTTCCACAAGATTTTGAGTTCCAAATTTTCACCCCATTTTGCCCCTCCCCCCACCCCAAAATAGCATACATTCTGAATACCCCTTCCCCTAGTCTGCCTTCCCTTCTATCTCTCAACCCCTTCTCTTATCCCCTTCCCCTTCAATTTTCCTGTAGGGCAGGATGGATTGCTGTACCCCATTTCCTGTGTTTCTTATTTCCCGGTTGCATATGAATACATTTTTTTTAAACATGTGTTTTTAAAACTTTGGGTTCCAAATTTTCTCTCTTCCTCCCTCCCCACCAACCCTCATTGATAAGGCAAGCAATTAAATATAGGTTATATATGTGCAGTTATGCAAACACTTCCATAGTAGACATGCTGTGAAAAACTAACTCTATTTCCCTTAATTCTATCCTGCTCCCCCCCCATTTATTCCATTCTTTCTTTTGACTCTGACCCTCCTCAAAAATACTTGCTTCTGATTACCCCCTTTCCCAATCTGCCCTCCTCCCTATCATCCCTCTACTCTCTTGTCCCCTTCCCCCTCTATTTTCCTGTAGGATAAGACAGATTTCCATACCCAATTGATTGTGTATATTATTCCCTTCTTAAGTCAAGTTCTATGAGAATAAGATTCACTCATTCCCTCTCACCTTCCCCCATTTCCCCTCCACTGTAAGAGCCTTTTCTTTTCTGCTTTTTTTTGTGAGATAATTTACCCCATTCTACCTCTCCCTTTCTCCTTCTCCTAGTATAATCCTCTCTTACCCCTTAATTTTATTCTCCAGATATTACCTCTTCATCTTTAACTCACCCTGTGCCCTCTACCTATCTATCTAGCTAGCTAGCTAGCTACCTAGCTATATACACACATATAATTTTTTCCCTCCAACTACCCTAATACTGACAAAGTTCTCATGAGTTACAAATATCATCTTTTTGTGCAGGAATGTAAACAGTTCAACCTTAATAAGTCTCTTATGATTTCTTTTTCCTGTTTACCTCTTCATGTTCCACTTGAGTCTTGTATTAGAAAGTCAAATTTTCTATTCAGCTCTTGTCTTTTCATCAAGAATGCTTGAAAGTTCTCTATTTCACTGAATGACCATTCTTTCCCCTGAAGAATTGTACTCAGTTTTGCTGGGTATGTGATTCTTGGTTGTAATCCTATCTTCTTTGCCCTCCGGAATATTATATTCCATGCCCTGTGGTCCCTTAATGTAGAAGCAGCTAAATCTTGTGTTATTCTAATTGTGTTTCCACAGTGCTAGAATTGTTTCTTTCTGGCTGCTTGTAATATTTTCTCCTTCACCTGGGAACTCTGGAATTTGGCTACAATATTACTAGGAGTTGTCCTTTGGGGATCTCTTTCAGGAGGTGATGGGTGGATTCTTTCAATTCCTATTTTGCCCTCTGGTTCTAAAATATCGGGGCAGTTTTCCTTGATCATTTCTTGAAAGATGATGTCTAGGCTCTGGAAGTTTGTTTGGTGAAAGGAAAGAAGGTAAGAGAATCAGAATTCATTCATTCATTCATTCAGGTATTTATCTGTGCATTTACTCTTTAATTTATGTATTTATATATCTAATTTGTATTATATATTTATCTATTGTGTTATTCATTCATTTATGTATGCATGTATCTAACTACACCCATCCATCTATTCATGTCTTGTGGCAGAACAATGTGGCTCTGGATCATTTGGCTACTGATGTGCCTTGAAAAGGCAGTGTGATACAGTGAAAAATCTGCTGGTTATGGAGGCAGGGGCCCTGGGTTGGAACATTTTGTTGTTCAGTCATTTTTCAGTCATGTCCAACCCTTTGTGACCCCATTTGGGGCTTTCTTGGCAAAGATACTGGAATCATTTGCCATTCCTTCCTCAAATAATTTTACACATTGAGGAAACTGAGGCAAATAGGGTTAAATGACTTGCGTAGGATCACACAGCTAGTAAGTGTCTGAGGCTGCATTTGAATTAAAGAAGATGAGTCTTCTTGACTCCAGGCCCAGCACTCTATCCATTGCATCATCTGACTGTCATCCTACCTCTGTCATTTAGGACCTGTGTGCCCTTAACCTTTCTGGGCATCAATTTTATCATCTGTCAAATGACGGAGTTAGACTAGATAGCTTCTGAAGTCCCTTCCAGCTGGCATAGTCCTGGCGATGAGAGGGACGTCAAAGGCCACTCTACAACACCCTCATTTACAGATGACAAAGCTGAGGCCTAATAAGTGAAGTGACTTGACTAAGATAATGCAGATCATAGCAGCATAAGAGGCAGAATTTGAAGTCATATTCCTTGGGTTTTTTTTCTGTTCCCCTATATTATTTGTACCCATGAAGAAAGTCTTGCTCATTGAACCATGAGGCAAACAAACTTCTTGAGATCTTAGGCACAGAATATACCTAAGGACTAGGAAATAGTGATTCCATGCCATGAGGTCAGTGACAGAGATTTCCTTGCCTTTCACATAGTGCTTAATAAATATTAATTGAATTGAATCAGCACTAGCTCCTGAACTTTTCTTTAATTTTTGTACTTTTATTCCATCTGGCTGTGTCAAAGTCTGTGGGACCCTGGAAGTCATCAGTTATCATGACCCTAATGATAAAGTTGTTAAGATAGGCATCACTTATTCTGCCATTTGCACTCAAATTGCTTTAAATGTATTCTAACGTGTGATTTCAGCATGGAAAAGTTAAGCCTCAAAGGAAAATGTAAAGGGAATGAGATTATACCATTTCATTGATTGATTGGTTCATTCATTCATTCCCTCATTCATTCAACAAACATTTCTTAAGTTCTCTTATGAGCCAGGCATTGTTCTAGAATCTGGGGATACAAAACCAAAAATGAAACAGTTCCTGTTCTCAAGGTGGTGGTGGTGGTGGTGAGAAGGAGGGAGTTGAGGGAGGAGTGTTGATTCATCCTCTCCCATGTAAGCCTAGGGAGGTGCCGAGTGTGTTTAATTTTTGTATCTGGACCCAGATCTGATTCTTACTTACAAATTATCTGGCTGAACCAAAGAGTCAAGTGGAAAAAAAGAGGCAAGGAAATATTTGTATTTGGTGGTAAATTTAGGTTTATTTCAAATTGGGGTGGGGGGAGGCTTTGGTTGGGTGGAAGGCATATAGAAAGAAAGAGGCAGAAAGGAATCTGGTTAATTAGGAACTGGATGATAGGTGAGAATAATAAAATTCATATACCTAAAGTACACATAAGTAATTAGCACCATCAGAAGAACAACCTCAGCTCCCACCTAAGACTGAAAATGCTTCATGAGCAGTAGGACTTAGTAACCAGAAGACCTCTTACAGAGAGCTTAAGACCATGGTACTCTGAAATTTCTGAATTGTGAAAACCTGACTGGATAAGTTCTCATACCCTTCTCTGATAGAATATCAAAGAACATGTTCAAAGAGGGTCTATCAATAGGATTTCCTACTGAGTAGTACGGGGTATGTTTATTTGGGGGAAAATGTGCTTCTCAATGTTTATTTCACACTTATTTTACTTAAGAACTTTCTGCAATGTTAGTCATACTCCTACTCAAGGCTCTGAATCAGCTAAAGGAAAGTAGGCTCAATTTTTTTGAAATTCTCTTTGAAGTCGCTTCTGAGAGGAAGGGAGGTTGCCCAATCATAAATAACAAAGCCAAGTTCACCATCTAGTGGTAAAAAAGATTTTTAAAAAGTCACTGCAGTTTTATAGAGCCAACTGATTCCGTATTGGGGATAACACAAAATAAAACAAAACCTGACACACATTGATGATTGTTTCTGTTAAGCACTTGCAGGAGATCTAAAGTTTACAAAGGGACTCTCAGTCCCCAATGTGCTAGGGGAATAAGGCTACAAAGTGTTGTGAAGGAAGCACTGGGTTAGAAGCCAGAGGACCTGGGTTCAACAAAGCTCTGTTATACATTTATGACATGTGTGATTTGGGCAAGTTGCTTTCCTTAGTGGCTCATTTTCCTCATCTGTGAAATGAAAAGATTGGATCTTTAAGGTGCATTCTAGGTCTGAAGCTTTGATCCTGTGAAATAAAGACACTAACAAAGATACATAGCTTTACATCATAAATGTAGTCAAAAGGTACAAATTAAAATTCAATGTGAGGTCTAAGTGGAACCTTAGTGTGGAAAGAAAAGGGTCAGGAATGGCTTCCTGGAAGACTTGGCATTTGTGAAGGAACGTACAGTCTAGGTAGTTGTTCAACATACAAAAATAGGGAGGGAAGTTTTTTTTAATCTTTTTTTAAATTAAAAAATAGGTTTTATTAATGGTCTTCTTTTACATCATCATAGTTGTCTCTTTACCTCTTTCTCCCATAGAACAATCCCACATAAAAATAGTGTTTTTTAAAAACAAAAAAGAAAAAGAAAAGAAGAGTAAAAAAATCAGCACAACTCCATCCCTCATGTAGGCATGGAGCATTGAGCAATCAATCTCTACCATTGAGGAGAGTTTCATAAAAAAGGCTTTGAGACCTGGGTTACAGGTAGAATACTAAGAATATTTTAGGGCTTTTATTTGTAGCACAGGGATGTGTTATCAGTTATTTTTTAAAGGATAGTGAACTTACAGGGTATAATTCTAGTTTTATTAACAGTAACAATCATTATCACCAAGACACTCCTGTGATTCTTATTTCATGAGGTTGTTGAGAGGACTGCATTTTGCAAATCGCCATGTAAATACAAGTTCATAGTAACAGCACTGGACATGAAGTATTCTTGGCACTCTTTCATGGAGGTGGCTGTGGGTTCTTGAAGGCTATTCCAGTAAAACACAAGCTCTGGAAGGCTCTAACACACTGGGAGGAAATGTTTCAAGTCCTGTCCTACTGATGGGAGATATGCCTCTCTAAGGACCAATCTAAGGTTAGAGAGATGCATCACTGTGTTGGTCATAGACTGATGAATCTTTCAGTCATAGCTACTCATGGGTGGCATAGTGGGAAGAATTCTGGTCTTAGAATTTAGTGACATGGGTTTGAATCCCACTTCAGACATTTGCATGTGATCATGGGCAAGTCAATTAACATATTAGAGTCCAATGTATAAAGTAAAATACAGTCTTTTGTTGTGTTACTTCTAATATTCAAAGTTCACTTTGACCCATGCTGGAATTCCACTTGAGAATTTCTTCTAACCTTCTGTCCTCAGTTATCCTAATAATAATAGTAAACATTTATATGCTGCTTTAAATTTTACAAGGCACTTTACAAATATTATCTCATTTTAATGGCACAATTAACACTGATAGATATTATACTCATTATACTATTATATTATTACACAATCATATTCATTTTATATATGAGGAAACTGAGGCATACAGAGGTTAAGTGACTTGCTCAGGGTCAAGGGTCACACAAAGCTAGTAAGTGAAGTCAGATATGAAGTCAGGACTTCTTGAGTCCAGATCCAGTATATTCAAACATTTCAGAATGCACAATATCAACAAATGAGTCAAGATTACAGAGGACTTTAAAGTCCAACCTGAGCATTTTTATTTTATCCTACACATAGTAGAGAGTGGGTGAAAATTTTTGAGTAGGGTAAAGACATGGTCAGATCTGTGTTTTGGGAATATCAATTTGAAGGGTATGTAGAAGATATATTAGAGAAGGAAAAGGCTGGACATAAGGAGGTTTTTGCAGTAAGCAATTTGAGAAGGGATCAGGACCCAAACTAGAGTAGAGGTTCAGTGAATGTGATGAAGGGAATGGATATGAGAGATGTCAGAATAGGACCTATAAGACTTGGAAACTTATTGGTTGGGGGTGGGGAAGAGAAAGAGGAGAGGGAAAGAAAGGAAGCATGACTTTGTGGTCATGAACTTGGATGACTCAAAGGATGTTGGTACCATCAATAGAAATAGGCAAGCTTGGAGAAGGGGCTAGGTTTTGGGGAAAATATAGTAAATTCTGTTTTGGGCATGTTGAGTTTGAGATGCCTATGGGGCATCCAAACAGAGATATTAGTAATGTAGGACTGAAATTCTGGAGAGAGATAAAGGCTGGATAAATAGATTTGAGTGTCTTATACATAGAGTGAATGATTCAATCCTTGATTGATGATTAGTTTACTGAAACAAAATATAGAACAGAGCTTGGGGATGTCTATACAATGTATGGGAGTGAAATAACTGTGCAAAAGAGATTGAGGAATGGTCAGACAAGTAGGTAAAGAACCTAGAGAAAATATATTCTGGAAGGCAAAGAATGAAGGGGTGGTCAATAATGTCAAAAGCTGTAGAAAGATCAAGTAGGATGCCAGAGGAAAGGGCATCAGATTAAAGTTAGGAGATCATTGATTACCTTGGAAAGAATAGTTTGATTTGGACAGTTGTGTCAGGAGCCAGACTGCAGGTGGCTGAAAAATGAGTGAATGTAAGGAAAAGAAGGCACTCAGAAGCCCCTTTCTAGTCTTTTGGAGACTAGCGACAAAGGATAATACCCTGGAGATGGCAAGCTCTAGTTAAGTTTCTCTAAAGACCTGGAATCCTGGGCATGTTTATAGCAAGATGGTAACTTGTGAATAAGGACTGATTGAAGATGAGAGAAAGAAAATAATTATAGAGGAGCCAGCTCTTTGGAGGAGATGAAGAGTACAAATATAAGAGTATAAACTTCAGGACCAAGATAGTGAAATAGAAGGAAATTGTAGAGCTCAGACTCCCCCCATCACAAAACAATAACTTGATTACCACACAATTCCCCCTTACCCAAACAAGGGTACATATAATTTTAGAAAATGATGAAAATGAAAGTGAAAGGCTTCCTGTAAAGAAAAAAGCCTCAGTGGTAAGAAGTCTCTTGGGGGGGGATGGGTGGCAGGTACAGGGAAGGGGAAACAGAATGAAAGACTTCAGTGCTGGAGGCTGGGAAACAGCAAGAAAGAAAAAAACCTCAGTAAGATGGAGAGAGGACTTAGGTAGTAGCTCAACAAAAGAACTTCTTCCTAGCCTTCCCGGTAAGGAAAAGGCCTCAACAGAAAGATCTATTCCAGCAGAGAAGGGGCAACCTAGGATTTAACAGTGAATTAAAGAAAAGGGCTCTCCTTCCTTTCTCTCCTTATCCCAAGAAAAGGGCTTCAACTAAGGCAAGTCACAGAAGGAGGGGGGTAATGTTGGTGTTTGTGGCAAAAGAAAAGGAACAGATCAAAAGAAGAGACCTTAACTTTATCTGATGGTGGAGCAAAGGGGAAGTCTGACCTTAAAAAAAAAAGATCATTCAGTGAAAAAAAAAACTTTAATTTGATCTGATTGCTAAAGTAGGGGAGACCAAGAATTCATCTCCTAAGGCAAGAGAAAAAAGAACAACAAAAGGACTTTTATGATACAAAGGATGGCCAAGACACATACCCAGAAGAGGAGAATAACTCAAAAACACCTATGATCAGAACCTCAAAAAAAAAAAGCTTGCCCCCAGGAACAATTATAATTCTTCAAAGAAATGATGCAAAAGCTTAAAAAGCATATTATAAAAGAAATTAGAACTATGGAGGAAAGACTTGGAAAATGAATTAACAATTTAACACAAGTAGTATAAAACCTTACCCTGGTAACAAACTCTCTAAAATTAGAATGGACCAAATAGAAGTTAATGACTCAAGGAGACAGCAAGACTCATTAAAACAAAATAAAAATATTGAGAAAATTTAATTAATGTTTTCCTAATTACTTAGGTCTATCTTTAGTCCTGAAAACAATTAATATATGTTTATTATATATATAGTTCTTTTGGATATCTTAGAAGATAGATTTTCAAATAATTTACATATTCTGAGATAATTTTAAATGGAATTTTCTTTTCATTCCTTCCTGCTGGATTTTATTGGTAGCATATAGAAATGTTGATGATTCATGTGGATTTCTTTTATATCCTACAAGTTTGCTGAAGTTATTGTTTCAATTAATTTTACTTGACTTTTTAAGGTTCTTTAATTATAACATCATATCATCTGTAAAAAGTGATAATTTTGTTTCTTCTTGACCTATGATTATTCTCTCATTTTTTCTGATCTTATTGATATAGCCAATATTTCTAGTACTATGTAAAAAAGAAGTAGAAATACATTCAACTTAACAGTGATATAGATAAGAAGAGAAGAGGAGAAAAGGGAATAACAAAGGTAGGGTAGATTCAGGGAGGGATTAGTCATGAGAAAAACAAACCTTAAGCTTGAGGTAGGGATAAAGAGAAAAAGACTTAAATGGGAAAAAACCTTGAAATAAAATATAAAAATAAAATAACTTGAAACAGAAAAAAGAGATGTATAGAGAAGAAAAAGTAGAGAAGAAGAACATGGAATACAGGAAAATAAAAAAAATTAACTATCATAACTGTCAATGGGATGAACTAAACCATAAGACAGAAGAGATTAGCAGAATAGATTAGAAAGTAAAATCTAAAAGTATTTGACAAGAATTTTGTGGTTTTGCTGTTTATAAGAAACACATTGGAAACATAAAGACTTGAGCAGAGTTAAAATAAAAGGAAAGAGCAAACTCTCTCATGTCTCACACGAACACAAAACAAGAGGGGTAGCAGTTATGATTTTAGACAAGGCAGCAGCAAATGTGGACTTAATTAAAAAATAAACAGGGAAACTGCATTTTTGCTTAAAGGTAACAGAAATTGAATTAATTTAAGTTCTTAACTTATAAATACTGAATAGCATAGCTTCAAAATACTTAATGAAAAAACTAAATGAATCACAAACAGAAATAAACAGCAAAATTAAAATGGTGGAAGAAATCATTGTACTATTTTCTGCACTAGATAAATCTAACCAAAAAATAAATTTGAAAGAAGTTAAGGACCCAAAATAATTTTAGAAAAATTAGACAAGATAGACCGTGGGCAGTTACTAAATGGGAATAAAAAGGAGTGTACACATTCTCAACTGTGATGGCACCTTTAAAAAATTAATCATGTGTCAGGACATACAACTTCACAAACTGTATTATAAGGAGTAATTGTCAGAACTATTTGGTACTGGCTAAGAAATAGAAAAGCACATCAGTAGAACAAAGTAGACATACAATACACAGTGGTAAATGATTTTAGTAACCTTGTGTTTGACAAATATAAAGATTTAAGCTTTTGGTATAAGAATTCATTATTTGGCAAAAATTGTTGGGAAGACTGGAAAACAGTCTGGCAGAAAATAGTTATAGACCAATATCTTACACCATTTATCAAGATAAGGTCAAAATAGATACAAGACCTAGATATAAAGGGAGATATCATAAGTAAATTAGAAGAACATGGAACATGTTACCTATCAGACTTATGGATAGAAGAAGAATTTATGAATAAACAAGAGATAGAAAGCATTGGAAGATGTAAAATGGATAATTTTGATTACATTAAATTAAAAAGGTTTGTACAAATAAAACCAATGTAGCCAAGATTAGAAGGAAAACAAAAAAGGGAAAAAATTTATAGACAGTTTTTCAGATAAAGGTCTCATATCTCAAACGTAGAAAACTTTGTCAAATTTAGGAGAGTATGAATCATTCTATAATTTATAAATGGTCAAAGGATGTGAACAAGTAGTTTTTTGACAAAGAAATTGAAGCTATAGTCATATAAAATTAAAGAAATACAAATTAAAACAACTTTGAGATATCCTATCATACTTATCAGATTGGTTAAAATGATAGAAGGGGAAAATGACAGTGTTGGGAAGGGATGTGGAAAAATTAGGACACTAATACACTGTTGATGGAACTGTGAGTTGATTCAACCATTTTGGAGAGCAGTTTGGAATTATGCCGCAAGAGTTATAAAACTGTGCATACTCTTTGATCCAGCAATAACACTATTGGGTCTGTTTCCCAAGGCGACCAGGGCAAAAAGGAAAAGAACCTATATGTTCTAAAATATTTATAGCAGCTCTCTTTATGGGGGCTACAATTAGAAATTGAAGGGATGCTCATTAATTGGGGAATGACTAAACAAGTTGTGGTATATGATTGTGATGGAATATTACCATGCTGTAAGAAATGATGAGCAGGTTGATTTTAGAAAAACATGGATAGATTTGCATGAAATAATGGAGAGTGAATTGAGCAGAACCAAGAGAATATTGTAGACAGTAACAACAGTATTATTTGAAGAATAACTGTGAACAATGAAGCTATTCTGAGTATTAGAAATATTCAAATAATCTATCAAGTACCTATAAAGGAAGGTGCTATCTACCTCCAAAGAAAGAACTGATAAATAGAAGTATGCATAGTATGGTTTTACATATATACATATGTATTCATATATACACATATGTATATAGATACATATATACATACACATATCTGGAGGTGTGTATATATATATATATACATAATTATGTATATATGTATATATATCTGTGTCAGATGATGGGCTTCCCTAGTGTGGGGGAGGGAAGGAGGGAGATATTTTAGAACTTAAAATGTTACATAAAATTAAATTTAAAAAATCTGATAAACCCAGAAAAGCAAAAATAGTATACAAATAATTTATTATGCACAATGCAATAAAATTTCATTAAATAAAGTGGTGATAAAAAGTATTAAAATTATCTGGAGATGAAATTATTTAAAGAATTAGTGAATCAAAGAATATAAATAATAGATAATTCCTTTAATTTTGTTAAAAATATTAACAACAATGAGATAATATGCCAAAATTTCAAAGATGCAACCAAAACAATCTTTACAGGAAAATTTATCTCTCTAAACACTTTTGTGAACAAAAAAGAGAAGAGATTAGCAAATTTGCAGCTAGATGATACAGTGGATGGAGTGCTGGACTTTGAGTCAGGAAAACTCGAGTTTGAAACCTTTCTAAGATACTTACTAGCTGTGTGACCTTGGGCAAGTCACTTCACCTCTTTAAGCCTCAATTTCCCTAACTGTAAAATGGGGATAACAGTACTTAACTATCAAAATTGTTATTAGGATTAAATGAGATAACATAGGGAGCACTTTGCAAACCTTAAAATATTTTATAAATGCTAGCTATTAAATATATGTTTCCTTAAAATTATAAATATATATAATAGGCATATACTTATGTATGTGTACACAGATATAGTCATATATCCAAAGAGAGTCAACTAAAAATTAATTGAAATAATTATTAACTTCAGCAAAATTGCAGGATATAAAATAAATTCTCCTGGTTCTGTTCACTTCATATTGTAACAGTTATGTAAGTCTTTCCAGGTTTTTCTGAAATCATCTTGCTGGTCATTTCTTATAGCACAATAATATCCTATCACAATCATATACCACATCTTGTTCAGCCATTCCCCAACTGATGGGCATTCCTTCAATTTCCAATTCTTAACCACTACAAAAGAGCTACTGTAAGTGTTTTTATACAAATAGGTCCTTTTCTCTTTTTTTATGTCTTTGGGATGTAGACCTAGAAGCGGCATTGCTAGATCAAAGGGTGTGTACAGTTTTATAGCCTTTTGGGCACAGTTCCAAATTTCAGCTCTCCTTTCAAGAAACATTTGGTTCAAACAAACAATCAAACAAACAAAAACCAAGGAAACACCTCCTCTTTGGAATCATAACTAGAAAAGTTATCAATTCTTCTCTGTTTCTGTCTCTGTCTCTGTCTGTCTGTCTGTCTCTCTCTCTCACACACACATACACACACACACACACACACACACACACAAATGCAAGGGCGCACTCACACACATACGTACATTCCTGGACCTGCAATTTCCTTAATATAAGCAACGCCCAGTATGAAAACTCTAGGTTACTTACTGTCTTAGCAAATTGCTTTGGACCTTACTTCATTATATATAACTTGCTCATTACCATAGTTCCAGAATGTGTCAGAGGTATGACTTGAAACTCAAGGTGAGCCAGAGTCAGCTCATATTGGTTCTCTACAGGCTAAATTTTCCGTGTGAGCATTTATATTTTGGGATATCAGCTAATGCTACAAATCAGGGCTTGATTTATTGTTTTGCTGGTTGTTTAGAAAGAAGAAAGAGGTAGAGAAAACAGTAATGCTGATTAAACTTAAAAAGTAAGTCATAAATATTTTTTTGGATCGTTAGTTGTTAAACATTTACCAGCATACTCCTCCTTGAACCTCAGTTGTCACTGGTGTTATTGTTTGTCTTTCATTCTCAGAGAGGACCAATGATATCACCAGTATTCCTAACTCCAAGGCTGGATCTCTACGCTATATGTCACATTGCTCCTTATTACTATCATTCCTCCCACCCCCTACACACCTTCAATGTCAGTGACTAGTTAAAAGCCTGGGAAATATTCTTCTTCTTCCAAACATGTATGTATATGTGTACATATAAACATATATACCTATATAAGCATACATATATGTATACACACTACTTCTGATTCATTCAGTTTATCTAAATACTTTTTATAAAAATTGTCTTTATCATTTACCACTTCCCTCACATCAATATCCTCATTCCAACCTTTCACTAATTTTCCATCATCTTATATTTATATTTTGGGGCAGCTAAGTGGTGCAGTGGATAGAGTGCAAGGCCTGAATTCAAAAGGACTCATCTTCTTGAGTTCAAATCTGGCCTCAGACACTTGCTAGCCACGTGAAACTGTGCAAGTCACTTCACCCTGCGTGCCTCAGTTTCCTTATCTGTAAAATGAGCTAGAAAGGAAATGGCAAACCACTCCAGTATTTCTGCCAAGAAAACCCCAAATGGGATCACAAAGAGCTGGACAAGACTGAAACGAGTGAACAACAAAAATCCTTGCGGTAAATGAACGTATATCAAAGTGTGAGATGGTCATCCACACCTCTTGATTCCTGCTCTGATTGCTTTCATCATGATTTACATTAACAATATTAATGCATTAATAACAATTTACATTTATAGGTTGCCTTAAGGTTTACATATTGATTTTCTCTGCAACAATCCTGGGAAGTAGATATTGTTAAGTTCAGTTATCCCCATTTTACAGATAAGGAGACAAAGACTCAGAGAAAGTAAATGACTTGTCTGTTATCACATAGCAACTAAATGTCAGGACCAGGAATTAAACTAAAGTCTCCAAATTTTCAAGTTGAACATTCCTTAATCTAAGTAGGCTGGCTAGATGGAGGGCTAGCCTCGGAGCTGATGGAATCCCAATAAAGCTGCTCCCAGCGCCAACATTCTAACTTCCTTATGGGCCCCACTGAAACAACAGGCATGTCCTGAGTTAACCACACAATCTGGCTTTAACCATACCACAGGCCCACAGACTCAATGTAGCCACTTCCCCTAACTAGCCATTGCCCCCAGATCCAATTCACATATTTGAACAGGTGTGTCCTTGTACTCAATCACAATAACATCCATTTAGCTCAAGACAGGGTCTCAATACCTAACTAACCATCTTGATCAGACAGGACCACAATAGCTAGCCAATCAGAAAGCAACATGACCAGGATGTTTGATCACCGTACCATAGAAGGAATCCTCCCCTGTTACCTAAACCCTTAACAAATCCTTTCTGCCCTTTTAATATTCGTAATTTCTGTTACGTAATTGTATCTTTACCCTATAAAAATCCATCTTGCTTTCTCTGAAGTTGCTGGTTCTTCTTGGAACTTAGCTCACTGCATGAAAGGCATCAATTTCAACAGATGCCTATGCTTGGATTAGAGGTGGTCTGACTCTGAATTCTTCGAGATGAGCCCCACAACACACATGAAATCACAACAGAAGTAAGAAGAACTGAGTTCCAAACCCTCTTTAGACACTTTCTAGCTGTGTGACCCTGGGCAAGTCATAACCTTTTTCTGCTTCAGTTTTCTCATCTGCAAAATGGAGATAATAATTGCTCCTACCTCAGAGTTGTTTTTTTTTTTTTTTTGGTAAGGATCAAATAATACACTAATGTGCTTTGCAAACCTTAAGCACTACACAAATGCTAACTATTATTGTTGTTGTTGTTGACATTAATAACAATAGACTACACTCCTTGGTGGCTTAAATCTGTCTCTCTGCTGATGGGAAAAAGGACCTAAACTTTAATGCTTTTAAAGTATTTTTGCTGTGGATAGCATCAGCACAAGCAGTAGCTTTGCATATAAAGCATAGCTCATTAACGAAAGCTTTTTGGTGCCCATGTGAATAATGACCTCGATACTGTGAGGACATATTTCCATACTCTCATTGCCAGACCCATCATCAATGACACACCAGAAGTTCAGGCAGAGGTCATTTGGATGGGCTTGTTAGCATTTGCTATTTTGGGGACTCCAGGTGTTTAGACTGCACATGTTTCCCAGGATTCAGACACATAGTTCAGAGAACTAAGTGGAATGTTTAACCAAACATCCCCCTTCCAAAGGCATAAGTGGTTGCTAAACAAGAACTGTCAAGGAACAGACGTCATCTCTGATAACTGTGTTGATGTTCAAGTATTCTGACATCCCCCAAATGGAACAAAATATAGTAGAAATGGGTCTTTTGGCACAGAACAAAAGGAAACTTACAAGGAAGACAAGATGGACAGCTCTGAACATAATGCATAGTATTTATTATATAGGCTTTCTTGAAATGGAAATTGATTGCTGTATATTTTGAATCCTCTCATGTTCTGCTGTGCACATGACAATGCTTTTTTCTTTTCTTCTTTTATATTTGTTTCAGTATTTAAGTTTATGTTTCTTTTTCTTTTCCTATTGTGTATTTATGTTTTACCATTTAAGTTTTTTTAAAAAAAGAGGGAACAAGAAAATAGGTCTTTTGGAAAGGACACCCATATAGTCACTCATACAATAACCCACACATGACACTGTCATTCTTCCACCCAAAATGAAATTATGCATTTCCTGCCCTACCCCCTGGACTTTCAAGCAATGATGAAGCTATAAAATCGAAGGGTTTGCAGAGACCCTGAAAGCTCATCAATCTCAACCCCTCTGCCTTCAGGCAGGGTCTCATTTTAATCCTGCAGGCAGATGAGACTTCCTTGCGACTCTCTTTTCTAGGAAAAATAATTCCCTGGGGAAGAAATGTATTTCTTAGGTCTAAGAGTTTTCCCACTGCAGCCACAGGTCATTGACTCTCATTCTCTCCCCAGTGTTCTGTTTCCAGTGTTCCATTCTCATTGGAAATGGAGAACTATTGCTCAACACTGTGATCAGATGAGATCTGATGGCTCTTCTGGCTCATCCTTCGGGGACTTTTGATCACAAACAATGATGTGTTTGTCATCCTGAACAACAGTGACCGAATACAGGCAAGTCCCACTGATCTACGGTAGCTCTCTGCAGGCTTTGAGCACGTCTAGTATGACAGCAAATGGAGTGACTAACAACCATGAGTCACTCTGTTACATGCATCCCTCTAGTGGGACTGGAAAGTAACAAAGACGGCCTTCTTATCATCCAAAGGAGGGATGATGCTTCTAAGGACTATGAAGGAGGGAGTGATGGAGATGGATTGTGGAGTACAAAGATACTTTAGCCGCTCAAGCTTCCAGAGAATCAAAGGAATGAAGCCACACATCTTTCTGGTGGGGAAGATAACCCATGTATCTCTATTCTGAAGCTCAGGGTTGGCTGCAGAGTCAAACTCAATAATGCCAATAAAAGACCCTTTCATCTTAATTTAGAGTGTACTTCAAAGGCTGGTTTTGATCATTTAAATGCATATCCTTTTAAGTAACTTTATCCCAAGCAGAAACACAGTTCCACTTATTGAAATGTAGTTATTACACACTTAGAGGGTCTATACACTTTACCAATACTAGTGAAACTTATTGGTATCAGTCAGAAGTGTATAACTCTCTGTCTTTTTTTTAGGATTAGGAGTCTTTTATCCCCCCTTCCACTACAGTTTATTTTCTGTTTGAACACTCAAGAAACAGTGAGTATTGGCTTTGCTTCTCAGGGCTGGAATGATCATAGAATGAGAGCTGGATGGAACCTCAGGGGATATCTACTGCAGCCACCTTAATTTATAGATGAAAAGACTGAGGTCCAGGGGGTTAAGAAATTTGCCCGAGGTTACACAGGTATTGTCAGAGGTAGGATCTGAACCCAAATTCTCAGCCTCCAAAACCAAAGCTAGATTCCAACTCTGATTCTAGAATCAGTCCTTTGTAAGGATCAAATAATATATGTGAAGTACATTGCAAACTTTTAAAGCACCATACAAATAAATGCTAGCTATTATTATTGTTATGATTGACAATAATAACAATAGACCATTCTTCCAGGTGGGGTAAATCTTTCTCTCTCTCTGCCAATGGAAAAAGGCCTTGAAGCATTTGTCCTGCTGAAGCATCAGTGCCAGCAGCATCTCTTCATAGCTTTCCACTGTGTTCTGTTGGGGAGAAGAGAAGTCCAGCTGACATTCAAGGCCTTATCGGTCTCATGTGGTATGGTATACTGTGGTGTAGTACAAGGAATGAAGATTTTAGAATCAGAAATTCTAATTTGGAATTCAGAATTTTGAGTCCTGCCTGCTCCTGATACTTACTAGGTCTGTGGCCACAGATAAGTCACTTAACATCTTTATGCCTCAGTTTTTCCATCTGTAAAATGGAGATAATACTTTACTACCTCCCTCACAGGATTGTTATGAGGAGAACAATTTGTAAAGTGCTGTGTAAGTGTGAGCAGGAATTGTCTTCCCTTATTCCCTTACATAAAATATTCTGTTTAAGCTAAAAAGATTTTACTTCCTGGCTTACAAACATGTTACATCTTCTTGCCTCTGTGACTTTTGTTCTAATGTTTTCTCTTCTGCAATACCCCTACATGGAAGTTTCTCTCCTACCAGCCCCCACCCTTCTATGTAATTGAATTTGCTCTTTCTGTCAAGGCCTAGCTCAAGTTCCACTTCCTCAATGAAGGAGTTCCTCCAACCTTAACTACTACAGGTAAGATAATTAATTTATCCCTTGTCTAAATTCATCTCATTCATTATTTAAATTATATTTATGTGCCTCATGTAATGTTTCCTCTGAAGCGCTTAATATTAATAGCTATAATAGCCAACATTTATATGGCACTCTTAGGTGTGCAAAGTGCTCTACAAATGTTAACTCATTTGATTCTTACAACAACCCTGTGACGTAGGTGTAATTATTACCCCCCCACTTTACAGATGTGAAAACTGAGGCACGGAGAAGTTAAATGACTTGTCCAGGGTTGCATAGCTAGTGTCTGAAGCAGAATCCGAACTCAGTTCTCATCCCTTCAAGTTCTGTGCTTTATCTACAGCATCACCTAACTGACCAACTTGTACTGAAACTTAGAGTCAGATCCTCTGAGGAGTGACTACTACTTTTAAGTGACGTAGGGGGTGACCCTGTAGGTAGCTATTCCTACTACACCAACTCACAGGCCCCTACCATTGGGCTTCCCATTAATAATCAGTCAGTAGAAATGATTAACTATTAGCAAAGGTATTTGTTAAGATGGAATAGTAAGAAGAACTGGTACAAAAAATAATTCCCCCAAATCTGAGGTGCTCTCTTCCACAAATACATACAATGTCCACTAACGAGTGGGATTAAATGGGGGCAGCTATGTGGCATAGTGGATAGAGCACCAGCCCTGAAGTCAGGAGGTCCTGACTTCAAATCCCACCTCAGACCAAACACTTGACACTTAATAGCTGTGTGACCCTGGGCAATTCACTTAGCCCCAATTGCCTAACAAAAAAAAAAAAAAAAAAGAGGGATTAAATGACAATGGTGGTGAGATATACATGTAAGATACATATGTGATAAAGGGTAATTCAACTCCTGTTACTAGAAGTACTTTCTCTTTTTGTAGAATCCTCACTTATTTCCCCTTGGTCATAGTTCTCTGCTGGGAAAACTGCTCAGCTAAGTTCCCAGGGTTTGTTCTTTCTTCAGTCTATAGTCAGCACTTCTCTCTGCCATGATGAGTTATACTCTCAAAAGTTGCCTTCTCTCACAAGTGACTGTTTCTGCAAAACAGCTCTTGGCTGGATAATTTTTTTTTTTTTACTGGTCTAATAACTCAGATGCTTTGGCTCAAGGCCATTGGAGGAAGAAGGAGAAGAGAGAAAATCCCTTTTCCTTGGCCTTGATGCTCTCTGGTATAGGTGAAGGCATTTGCTTGTGGAGCTCCGAATCTTCAACTCCCAGACTTGCTTGCTATTTTTACTTTTAGCCCCAAAAGGAGTGACATTGTCCCAGCCAATCACACCATTCTCTTCTTTAACCAATTAGAGAGGAAGTCACTTCTGATCAAAAGATTAGCTCTAGACTATCATTATGAGTGATTACCCTAGGGTTGGCCTTGTAATTGAACTCTGGGCATTCTGTTATTGACATTAATTGAGGTGGGATAGTATTCCATCCTACCATATGTACTCATTTAGTGATAGTTAAGTGTTTCTTTGTAATATTTACTGTATTTTTATTATTGTATTTTTGTGTTGTTTTATTGTATTTTAATGTATTTTATATTGTATTATTGTATTTTAATGTAATTCTTGCAGTGTTATTTATATTTTATATTTTGATATCTTATTTTTTCAATTGAACTTAAGTCTTTTTGAGGCAGGAAATGTCTAATCTAACCTTTATATCTTTTATAGGTTACCTAAACATTTGTTGAATTGAACTGAATTCCAAGATGATCTGTGTCACATTTCAGACTGATAGAATTTATATGGAGAGAAAATATATTCCATTTTATTTATTAATTTATAATGTATGTAAAATGCTTTGCAAAATTAATAATGCTACATGTCAGCACCAAGCATAGTCACTTGAACTCAGGAGTCATTTAATACATGTTTGTTGTTCTGGTCGAGTTGTTAAGTGGGTAGGCGAAGATTCTAAATTCATTCATTCCATGTGTGTTCTCAAAGAGTAAAATGTTTTGAGGGACTCAGCAAACATTTTGTTACTAGAGCTTATGATGCCTTCACCTAAGCAAAGATTATATTTTAGGCACAGCTTTCTTTTCAGTAAAGTAAATGATCCTCAGAAGAAAGGTGCTATAAATGCAATACTACATTATTCAGGGTATTTGTACCCCCAGAATTTGTTCACATGGGGCAAGTAAGATTTTCCCAATAAGACCAGCATGGAATAAAAAGGAAAGCCCTGAGGCAAGAGTCTAGAAGATCTGGGTTCAAATCCTGCCTCAGACACTTATGAGTTTTGTGACCCTGGGTGAGTCACTCAGCCTTTCTAGGCTTCAGTTTCCTCACCTGTAAAATGGGGATAATAACAGCACTTAACTCATAGGGTTGTTGTGAGGAATAAATGCGATCGTGTATCTAAGGCACTTTGCAAGTTTAAAACACTTCATAAATGTCAAGTGTTACTATGAATGGAGGGAGGGGTAAATAGTCACTTAACATTCTGGAGTTGGAGAGGGTATAGAAAGTTCTTTCTATTTCAAATATCTTTACCACCAGTTTGCTATAGAGTCTTCTTTCCCTCTACGTGGCCTGAAATTCTTAGCATTAGTCACTATTTGGGGCTTAATAAAAGCAGGGGATTGTCTGCTGAAGGTCGTTATTAAAGTACATGCACAATACCTAGGAGGTAGCATTAGCCCTTTTCCATTAGCAAGTTGTCCTCAATGAACTTACTGGCATAGTTTAGTTTATGAAGTAATTAGCTACTATTGTGGAAAGCAAAGATAATGTTTAGAAAAGAATAGGATATGGGAAAATCAAGTTTTGATAAAGGCAAACAGGAATAGATTAAGACACTGTAATCTTTTTTTGGGGGGAGGAAGCTTTTTTTTCATAATTTAAGCAAATTGATGATATTATACTGAATTTAGAGAATAGCAGCTCTAATGAAAAATAAGCAATTATTCTGTTATTTTATTTACAACTTTTCTTAAGTATTTTAATATGAGCATATAAAAGTAAGCCATACCATTGATGCTACTTTATGTTTTTTAGAACACAAGACTTGTGAAGTTGTCAATGAAAAATTATGTTATACTTACATATGCACATATGTAAAATGAAAATGGAACAAAACTAGAGCAAAAAATGAAGTCCGAGAAAATGAGAACAGCTTACAACCACCAAATGAAACAAAATGTTGATAAAATAATCAACCAGAAGACAAAATTGACAGGATTTGGCAACAGATCGGTTATAAAAGGATGAGAGAGAATAAAGGGTAGACAATGCCACCAAGGTTATGAGCCTGTGTGACTGAGAGATGGTATTGCCCTCAGCAATATTATCACTGTCTCTTCCTTGAGCTCTGAGAGACCACTGGACTCTAGCATGACAGGTAGACTAATTAGCAAATACTTGATAGAGTAGAATGACTTTCAAATTTAGGCTTTTAAGTAAAGCCATCCCTATTTCCTCTGACTCCTTTGTCCACACTCCAGCATGCCGTTCTCAGACACACACTTAAGACCAAGGCTGTGCTGGAGCCAGTTCAAAGAGGTCCTAATTATTACATTTTCAGAGTGATCATTTACCTCAGAAATTGGTCCTATAAATCAGGGATTGATTTATTGTTTTGGGGACTGTCTAAATTTAAGAAAGTGGTGGAGAAAATGTTAAAGCAGATGAAGCTTAAAAGTATGTCATGATATCATGCCACATCCTTCCCTCGTCCAAAATAGGGATGCTTGTTAAACATTTGCCAGCTCATTTTTGGTGGGCTCTCAAAGACAATTGTCTCAGGACAATTCGGCCAATAGCTGCTTTTCTTCCAGAGACAGTAATGAGTCAATGGTGAGACCATGGCCAGGGGCTAGTGGAAACAATAATGATACCTCAAAGCTTTAGATCTTTGAAGATAGGAAAGAGAGGGATGGGGATTCTTAAGCACAGGATTAGGATGTATACTTGGGCAGGGGACCAAAATCTTTTCTGTATTTGAAACAAAGATTATCTAGAGAGACTATACAAAGTCAGTTCATTTATACTGCATTTGGAATCAAAAGAATTGGGTTTGAATCCTGGCACTCAAATTTATTAGCTTTGACCTTGAGTGAGTTACTTAAGCTCTCCAAAACTGAGTTTCTTCATCTATAAAATAAGAATAAGACTATTTGGATAACTTGCCCCTCATAGTGTGCATTTTTGGGGGGTGGTAGTGGTGGGTGAAGTGCTCTTTAAACCTTAAGACAATAATAGGAATTCAAGTTGATATTATTTTCTATCAAACTTATACACAGCTCAAGTTTCTACAGTGTGTTGAAATTTAGAAAGTATTTTCATTATAACAAGTTTGTGACGTATGTTAAGTATTAAAAATTATCCCAATTTAGGAAGGTGTGACTCAGATGGAATGACTTACTCAAGGTCACATGGCTAATAAATTTCTCAGCTGGTTCTTCAATTTAGAGCCTCCATTTCTAAGACCTCTTTCCACTCTACCTCAGGATCATGGCTAAACCAATACAGTTTGACCTCTAAGGTCACTTCCAGCTCTGTGTTCCTATTATAGGATCTTGTCCAATTTGTATGACCTCCAGGGAGTTAACCCAAACCCACTTGATTCTTCCAGTTAATATGCTACAGCTGTGCTTGCTTTCCTAGAGTTTTGCCAATCAGAGTGGATGCTTTGGGTGAGCTCTGATCTCTACCGAAACAGACTAGCCATGGACATGTTGCTGTGGCAACAGATGCTACAGCCCAATCTTGGCCTTTTCTAGATTTACTCATAATTTTCAACATCTGAAGATGTTGGCATCTTTAGATAATAGTTCACACTGTAGTTGGTAAATTTAGAGCTGGATGGGAACTTAGAGGCCGTGTAGTATAATTCCCTCATTTTACAGGTGAGGAAACTGAGGCCCAAAGAGGTTAAGTGACTTTCCCAAGGTTAATGGGCAGTATTAAATAGCAGAGACAGTATTTGGACCTGGTTCCTCTGACTCTAAATCTAGTGGTCTTCCTAGTATACCAAGCTGCTTATTTCTAGGGTCAAGTCCAATACTATACTTGAGAAAGTAAGGCCTCTCTCCTAATAGATTTCTATGAGGAAGCTAATACACATATATATTTGTTGTTCAGTCATTTTTCAGTTGTGTCCGACTCTTCATGACCCCATTTGGGGTTTTCTTGACAAAGATACTGGAGTGGTTTGCCATTTCCTTCTTCAAATTATGTTATAGATGAGGAACTGAGGCAAACATGGTTAAGTGACTTGCTCAGGGTCACACAGCTAGGAAGTATCGAGTCTTCCTAACTTCAGGCTCTGTACTCTATCCACTGTGCCCCCTAGCTGTGTATGTGTACACATACTTATGTATATATACACACATACTCATACCCATGCATGTATATATACACATATATACACCTGCTCACATGTGTGTATACATATGTATATATACCACATACATGTGTATATACATATATATGCACACACATACACACACTATCCCCATTTTACAGATGAGGAAATTGAGGCTAACAGTTCTTTGAATTATGACACATACCCTTGCTATCACTAATGCTAAGAGTTTATCAGCAAAAGCACTGAATTACATTGCCTCTCCTTGTCACAGGCCTTATGAGAACCACTGTTACTAGGGCACCTTCTAGGAGAAACAATGGAAAATACTGGGGATTTGGAGTTAAAGGACCTGGGTTTGTTTGTATTCTAGCTTTGCCACTTAGTACTAGCTTCACTTTGAGCAAGTTAATTCAGTTGGACCTCCATTTCCTCACCTGTAAAACGAAATGAGACTAGATGGCTTGTAAGATGTGTGTGTGTGTGTGTGTGGATCAATTAGACTATTCCTCTAAAGTCTTTCAGCTCTAAATTTAAGCACTTCTAAACTTGAACTCCCTCCTCATTGCCTTGAGTGGGAGGTCGTCCTGCACATCTTGTGCTTCACAGAAGACAGCTTGCAGCGAATGCTGTGGCTGAGGTCAGACTGGACTCTTCCAGGGCTTAGTGAGTCGGTTTTTCAGGAGCCAGGCAGCCCAAGCTCCAAAAGCCCGTTCTCTTTAGGGGCTGAACTACCTTGCTGTAGGCAGCTGGCTAACTTCTCAGGCATTTTGGCTACAAAGGCAGGACTCAGCAGGAGGTGGGTGAGAAGCACTCCACAGGTGAACTCAAACAGCTAATGCTTTCTGGTCTATTTCAACCTGGTTCAAACCAATTAGTCTCCTGGTCAACTCTTTTTTTTTTTTTTTTTAATATTATTATTCACAACTGTAGCCTTTTAATATAGTCTCTATTGCCCCTGATCTTCTGCAGTCTTTCTGAGGCATCGCTGAAAGAAAGCTGCCCAGTTCTCTGTCACATAGGGAATTCGAGCCTACCCGGGACAGTTTGAGACATGAGAAATAAGACTGGTTGAGGAGAAGGGTGAGGATGTGAATAACGCTTTAGGGACCTCTAGGGGAAAAGCATCAGAAGCGGAAGAGAAAGTGCCCCTTTCTTTCCATACCTGCAGGGTTGCTCCCTGATCCTAGGTCCAAGGGCTCCCTCTTTTTCCTGTCCTTTCTTGCCCAGCAGAACCCTAACCTCCCCCCAACCCGCCTCCTCCTCCAGCCCTGGGTAACTTTTAGCCTCCCCTATTTGGTTTGGATCCGTCAGCTTCTGCAGAGCTTCTGGGCGGGACTGAAGGAGTTCGGGGGAGGGAAGCCCCAGGGAGAGATGCAGAGGCAAAGCTCTGGGCCATGCAAATGGTTGCGGGGGGGGGGGGGGGGGGGGGGGGCGCCGGGGGGCCCCCCCTCTGAGGGCCCCCACCCCCCCCCCTAAGAAAGCACGACCCGTTGGCTTGATCCCTCCCCTTTCGGGGGGGGAAGGGGGGGGGACGGGGGGGGGTGTAGAAAGGTAACTGCCCCTCTCTGTGCAAAAAAAGACACTCTTTGCAGCTCACACTAGCTTCTCGCCCACCCCAGGGCCATGTCCCTCGGACTTATCCTACCCAGCCACATGCACGGACTTTATTCTTTAAGCTAAGTGCAAAACTTAGTAGTACTGCTTTTCCTTTCTTTCTTTTCTCTTCTTTCTTTCTTCTTCTCCCCTCTTCCCAACAACTGAATCATGCCATGGGTTCCGAGGAACTGGGTCGGAAACATTGTCCTTGTGGTCCAGTTCCTCGACTTTCAGGCGCTGTGCAATGATAGACAGCCTCAGCCAGGCGAGTTTTCCTTTCCGGACAAGAGGCAAGGTTAGTGACTTTTCTTTTTTTCTGCAAACAATGGTGCTTGGAAATAAGAAGGCTGGGCTGCTTGTACTCCTGCCCTCCACCCCCATCCCCTGCCAGGCGATTCCCTGCTTCCCTCACGCCTCCACCCCCCCCCCCATCCAGTCTAACTTTGTGCACAAAAAAAAAGATGGGGGAGGAAAAGGGGAAACGCCGTCCTTGGGTTGGAAGGCAGGCTGAAGCTATTTCGGGGTGGGGGTGGGTGAGGGGTTACAATCTAAGCTGCCTCGGAGTTGCGCCTGTAAGGAATCATTAATGACCACCCGAGGCTGGAGGGGAAGCAGTTAACATCCTGACTCCATGCATACCCATGACAATGTAATCCTTGAGAAATCGACGGTATGGGAACCTGGCCCTCTATTTTAACGCCTCTCCTTTGAATGCAGCACTATTTCAAAACCCAAATTCTTCAGACTCTGAATATGTAAAATCATCAGATTTCATGGAGAATCATCCAACGGGCAGCTCTCCGCTACTTCTTTTGCAAACTTCCTATCAGGGTAGTCCAAATAGAATCCCACCCCTGCTGAGCAAGCTTGGCTGTGTTTTGCTTTCCTGGAAAGAGTTGGTCTCGTATGTGTGTATGAGTGTGTTTAAAAGTACACACACACACACACACACACACACGCCCTTACCTCCCCCATCTCTTTCGGAGAAATTCCTTTCCCCACTGTCCCAGCTCTCCCACTTTTGCCCTCCTTCTTATCACAGCTGATCTCTTTCAGAAACTTTTTGCCCTCGATGTTTTCTGACACTTGGAGGAATTAAGTGTGGACAAAATGTATAAAGGATAATGCATCAGCTGGTGTGGATCTTTTCCTTCTGCATTTCTCTAGGCTTGCAACTTGCCTCAGAAGTCCATAGGGTGTTACTGCCTTGCTTACTGATAAGTAACAGATCACACAGAAGGAGATTCGGCTCTGCTGAAGTATTCTGTCCAGTTTCCAGATGTCCTCCGATTCTAGAGGCACCCGGGGTAGGGCACTTTGATGAAGTGCTGGCTCGTCTGTCTTCATTTAGAATTTCCGGAAAGATTGCTCTGGCCTACCTCAGAAAGTTCAAACTCAGCTGGAGGACTCGTCTGCTTTGGTTTTTAAGAGGGATTAGCCGAAAAACTCCATACTTCACTAGGAATCGGCATGCCCTGTGCAGGCGCAGAGATGTGGGTCAATAAGCCACTAATTTTAAAAATGGTCAAGATACCCATCTCCCACCCCAGGTCTAAAACAGCAACATTAGCTGTTCTTTGAACAGTTTTTGCACAGGAGCAACACAAAGAAATTCAGAAAGTGTTTCCCATGACATTTGGATATGGTTTGGTTCAAACGCACATCCCTCTTGAGTTTAGATTCCAGCTCTGCCTCATGCCCATTTTCCAAACCTTAAAGCAATGTGTCTAAAAGGTATAGCTGCTGCTAATAATAGTACTACTTACTACTTTTGTGTAAGCTGAGTATGATACCTCTTCCTATTCCCTCTGTAAAATAGGACTAAGAATAATATATAGCTCCCCAGTCTTCCTTATAGCAGTGCAGAGAGAATTTGATTTTGAAAAATATTTGTGAACTTCTTTGAGCCTCTTGGAGCAAGAAAAGGTGATTATTTTGTGCTCTTTTGTGCCATTAATTTCACACACACAGGTTTATTTCTTAATCAATTTAATGAATTAATTACATCTTATTTTCAGTGGAAAGGAGCAGAGTTTCCAAGATTTGAGCATATGCAGATGAGTTAAATCTAATACTATTAGCACAATCCTATCATTCCCTTATTAACTGTAGCAGTTGTCTATGGCTGACCTTAGTCAAGATTGCGAAGTAGAAGTTTGTTTTCCCTTTTAAAATCAAACATCTTTTTGACTCTGATCCCCCACCCCAGGGATATTGATATAGTCATCTTTGGCTCTCTAGGCCTAGCTGTTCTGACTTGCCACTTGAGTTTGGTCTCTTTAGGAAAGATCTGGATACATTCTGATAACACATCCTTTTATCCATTCCCAGAGCACTGTTCTCAGTTTTACATTATGAAAACTAGCAAATCTAATGTACCAATCTAAGCTATTACTAGGAGATTAGACCCTCAGCATTTCTCCTTCCCCCTCAACTAATATATGTTCATTTAAACAGTGGCCTTCTACGGATAGTATAGTCTCTATTTTTGTGGCTTTTGATTTTGGGATTTTTTTTTGGTGGGGAGGAGAGTGGAATACAGTACAACTTTTACACCACACCACAGAAAATACAAAAATGACACAAAAGATTCATAATGGTTTATTATCAATCAATTACACTTTTCTTCCTTCTCCAGCAAAATACCCCCTTCTTCTAGGGCCCTATATAGTTCACCAGACTCATAGACTCATGCTGTGGTTTGGATTTCCATCATTAAAAAAAAACAACTTGGAGTTAATAGGAATGATTATAATCTCTCCTTTGTTCTGATGGGTCTTTTAACAGAGAGACCTATCTAGGCATCTAGCTAGCCTTATATCACTTACTGCTCTGAGGGCTTGGACTCTCCTAGGAAGGGAGTAGCTAGAGTGTCAATTTCCTTTCCATCAGACCTGCTCTGGTCAGGTAAGATGCAGTAGTGAAGGGGCACATTGAATGATTTTCCGATGTTCAGAAAATTCCCATATTCTGTCTCTAGAAATCTGAATTTCAGGATTCTCTTCTGTCTCCATTAGCTAGATTCTACCCAGGTACTTCCTCCTCTCTCTCAAAGTCTGGATACTTGTACTCTAGGTTGTTAGAGAATAGGAACTCTTCCATTTCTCACTCAAAGGCTGGGCTGCAGAACTCTTGGACTTCAGATTGTTAGAGAGGCAATTAAGATTCTGGTGCTGTTCAGGAACCCCCTTCTCTAGAATGGGAATCAGGAACTGCCACTTCTTGGCCACATGATCCCCCCGATTATGTGATTGTATAGTTGAGAACAGATGTCTTTCCAAGGTTGGGTCCTGTCATTAAGAATCCATGAACTCTGTTCATGCCTACTGCTCTGGCTGCTGCCATCTCTTGAATTTAGGCATTGTTATGTCTGGGGCTGAAGCAGAGAGTGAAGTGGTTGGTCAGCTCTTGGGAAACTTTGCCAATATGCAGCTGACTCCCCACCCCTGGGGACCAAAGTCTAGTCTTGTGTTTCTGGTCTCTGACCATTGCTGAGGCAAGAAAAATTAAGTGCAAAAGGTATCTTTGATTTTTTTTTTATCTCACAGAAATTATTTTAGCGGTGAGTATTTCAGACCAGGTAGGAGAGAAGGGAGATGTTGCAGCAGGCCACGTGGGAGAGATGGTTTTTTGGGTGCCTAGTCTAGTTAGTAGTAACTAGTGGTTACCTAGTCTACCTACTCATAGGATCAACTCTGATTGAGGATGGTCTTTGGTATAAGCTAAAGATATAAGAAACCAATGTGTTGTGGGAAAACTAGTGGATGGAAAGTCAGGAGACATGGGTTCTAGCGCAGGTTCTGCCAATAAATAGTTGTGCTGGACAAGTCACCGAGTCATAGTTGTTTTCGTTTAGAAGGGAACTCTACTACAAAATATTTGACAAGTGGTCGTCCATTCTCTGCTTGAAAACCTTTAATGAGGGGGAACCTACGATCTCTCAAGGGACCCCATTCCCATTTTGGGTAGATCTAAATGTAAGGAAGGGTTTTTTTTCCTTCCCTAACAATGATCCTAAGTTTTCTTCTTTGTAATTTCCACCTGTTACTCCTACTTCTGTTCTCTGGGGACAGATAGAATGAATCCAGTTGCATTTCCAAATGACAGTCCTAAAAATACTTCAACACAATTAAGATGGACTCCCGAGTCTTCTATTCACCAGGCTAAACATCCTCACTTCTTCTAGACAATCCTCAAATACTGCAGACTTAAGCACCTTCGCCATTCTGATTTCCCTCCTCTAAATATTCTCTTGCTTAATAATAAAATAAGGTCATTAGGAACATAGATTTACAGATGTAAGGGACTTTAGAATTTATCTAGTTGGCACCCCTCATTTTATAGGTGAGGAAACTGAAGTCCCAAAGGGTTAACAGACTTGTCCAGTATCATAGAGGCAGTAGGTGGAAAAGCTGGAATTTAAACCCAGAGTCTCTGACTCCAAATACAGGGATCTTGTCATTGTACCATATTTCCTCTTAAAATGATCATTTAGACTTTGGGTCTTTGTTTCCTTGTGTGTAAAGCACAGGGTTTGGACTAGGTCATTTACTCTTCCCTACCAGTTCTGGATTTTTATTCTATGAAATTGGTCAAAATTCAATGTAAATCAATGAACATTCCATAAGTACTGGTGCTTGCAATTCCGAGGCAGCTTGCCATAGTGGAGAAAGAGCTGGCCTCAAGGAAGGAAGGAACACCTGGTTCAAATCTTGCCTCTGAGACATCCAGGCTGTGTGCTCCAAAGCAAGTCACTTCATTTCTCCCTGCTCCCAGGCAACTCTTTATGACTCCCAGTTGTACAACTATTGCTAAACTGCATTGTTAGATGCGGTTTCTTTACTGGGACCTCACCATACCTTTGAAATAAAAAAGTGGGTCATTTCCCCCTAACTCCTCCTCCTCTCCCCAAAACCCCATGCCTCCTACCTTAAATGCCTCCAATACACTGCAAGGTGCCGAATGACATATGAAATTTAGATAATATACAGTCAAGTAATAGAATATAACTTATGAATAGATAGCTATAATATGCAATAACTTTCATTTCATTATAATTAACAGATAGCTGTAATATACAATAACTGGCTTCCATTCATTATTGTCTTATTATATTCTTCCTTTAAAGCAAAGCAGGAGAAAATTGTCTGTCTCAACTCAGACTGTTCAAATACTCCACATCCCTTATGTTCTTGTAAGATACATCATCACCTCCATTTTTATAGGTGACAAAAGCTAAATTAAGGTCAGTCTAATCCAGGCTGTGGGCAGACAGAGCCTTTGCCTGGGTTGTCTCCTTTTCTGCATTCTCCTTCTTGGTGACTTTAAAGCTCCTGTCAGTTATAATCACTATGCAAATGATTCCTAGATCTAGAGTGCCAATCCTGGTCTCTCTCTTAAGCTGTAGTTCTGCATTACCAACTGCCAATTAGACATTTCAGACTGGTTGACCCAAGAATCTCAAACTAAACCCACCCAAAACAGAACACTTATTTTTCCCTTCCAAACTCACCCCATTTCTGAACATTCCTATTTCTATTGAGGGCATCACTATCCTTCTAGTCACCCAAGCTCAATTCTTCATTCTTCCTTACCCCACATATAATCACTTGCTAAGTCTTGTCAATTCTATCTCAGCAACATTTCTGAGGAAATGCTTCCTCTTTTCTCCTTTTGCATGTTCACCCTCCTAGTTCAGTCTTACCTGGACTATTAAAAAGTCTAATAGACCTTCCAGTTTTTTCCTTCTCAAATCCATCTTCCGCACAGCTACCAAAGTGATTTTCTTAATGTATAGTTGTGATTATGTCACTTTCCTGCTCAATAAACTATAGTGGCTCCTCCCTATTATCTCTTACTCTGATATTCGAAGTCTTTCACAACCTGGCTCCCACCTACCTTTCCAGACTCATCTTAGAGAAGATTACTTGCTCCCATGCTGTCTATGATATAGCCAAGCCTTGCTGTTCCTTACATAGTACATCTCGTCCATCATCTCTGTGCCTTGTCAGCCTCTATGCTGTTCCTGAGCCTAGAATGTATACAACCTCTTAGAATCCCTAGATTCCTTCATAGGATGCAATCTACATGAAGTTTTTCCTCATTTCACCAGACGTTAATGCCTCACTCTGTGTGAAGTTACTATTTATCTATCTATAATATATGTATAATGTATATATATATATAGTATATAGTAGTATATACTGTATAACATATGCTAGTATATACTATACATACACAGCTATACATACACATTACTATACATAGTAATATATACCAATATATACTATATATAACACATAGTTATATATGCTAAGAATATATTACTCTCTATATAATATGTTTTATATATATATATATGTATGTATTAAAGACATACATTTTGTGTACATGTCTAGCCTGATAGAATGTAATCTTCTTGAGGACAGGGACTATATCCTTTTTTTTTTTTAGGCAATTGGGGTTAAGTGACTTGCTCAGAGTCACACAGCTAGTAAGTGTCAAGTGTTTGATCTGAGGCTGGATTTGAACTGGGATCCTCCTGACTTCAGGACCAGTGCTCTATCCACTTCGCCACCTAGCTGCCCCAACTATATCCTTTTGTATTTGTATCTCAAATACCTAACATAGTGTCTGATGCCTAAAATACTTGTTGGCTGATTGTTTGATTAAACCAAATGTCCTATTCAAAGAGTTGCATAGTTAAAATCAGCCTCTAGCTAATACCCAGAAATAATTTGGTTTCTAGTTTACTTTTAAGTAACAGGTGAAACCAATGAAGGGTGGGGAATAGCTTTTTGTTAGACAAAAATTGAGTTTTCATTCCATCTCAGGTCTCTTCTAAGAGAGCCCCAAGCTAAACACATTTTGATTTAGCAAAGACATGGAATATTTTCTTCCAAGGCACTGACTAATGTAATAGCTTCCTAATCTGTCTCCCACCTCTAATCTCTCTCCTCTGATCCATCTATGTGTAGCAGATGAAAGTTCCATAAATGCTAGTGGGTCCTCCTACCTTCCTCATGGCAAATCTAAGAGAATTAATTTTGGGAAATAACTATGAACTGCTTTGACATCTCTGCTATCAAACAGAGGGAGACAAAGGGAATTTTCATCACATCAGACTCTTGGTGTAACGCCTTCATGGAATCCCCATTAACTGTGGGATCAAGTACAGGCTCTTTAACCTAGCATTCTGTGACCTTGACAATCTATCCACAATCTAAATTTTAGGTCACTTTAACAAACAATTATTAAATGCCTATCTGTGTATCCTAGCGCTAAATGCCAGATAGGGTTTAGGGCAATGACACAAGTTACAAAGGTAAGATTTAGTACTGGAAGGAACCTGAAAACCATTTAGTCCAACTTTTTGTTCTTTTATTTTTATAAATAGAGGCAGGAGTGGTAAAGTGCTATTTCATCAGATTCTTCCACTTTGAGCTAAACAGATATTATATGCCATGGTAGGTAGAGGGGTATACTTAGACTCAGAAAGACTTGGGTTTGAATTCTGCCTCTTAGACTTACTTGCTCTGTGACCATTCACTTAGCTTCTCCAGGTCTCCATTTCCTCACTTCTGAAATGGGAATAATAATACTGTTACTACCTACAGGTTTGTAAGGTTCCAATGTGACAGTGTATGTAAAGGGTTTGCAAACCTTAAATCACCATGTAAATAACTATAAGTTGTTGTTATCATTATTGTTGTTATAGATAAGGCAACTGAATTTTTAAGTAACACGATGGAGGTCATTTTTAATTGAACTATAGCAAAAACCTCATTCAACTGAGGGAATCAGTTTCCTCATCTGTCAAATGAGCTGGAAAAGGAAGTGGTAAACTACTCCAGTATCTTTGCCAAGAAAACCCCAAATGGAGTCACACGACTGAAAAGCCACTGAATAACAACACCTTCCTGACTCTAGATTATATATATTATTATATACAGGCTAGGTGTCAGGTCTTGAACTTTTCATCTTCCCCAGTGCCTAACACCGTGTTGTGCCTTCAGTATACACCTAGTGTTTGTTGAGTGAATCACTGATTTTAATTCAACCCTATGCTGTCTATTTTAAATATTCTTCGTCATCTTAAGTATTAACAATGGGTATATATCTTGTTGTCCTAGTTAGACTGAGTAATTGTTTCAGACTGAGTGGACAGATCTTACCGTCTTTCTCTCTTCCATGTAACATAGCCAGCACATGGATGGACACCTAAAGGACTTCAAGAAATAGGAATACTAACAATACCTTACATGTATAATGCACTTTAAAGCCTACAAAGCATTTTACTTACATTATTTCATTTGAACTATAACAATGTCAACAGACAATCACAACTTCACAAAACTTATGTGAAAACTAGGTTTATTACTAAGAGAAATGAACACACATGTGGAACCCAAAGTGTTCACAGTCCATACTGAGGTTTGCATTTTTATCACAAGATAAAGGAAGGAGGAGGTACCAGAAATCTCCACCTCAAGGAGCATGACATGGGAGGGTGAAAGGTGCAGTAAAGTTGGGAAAAGGATAAAATCTCTCCTGAAGGGGATGAGCAAGGCAAAGAGAAAAGCTGAAATTGTTTCCCTTGTGAACTGCTTTGATATGAAGATAGGAGGGTCTACTTAGCTACAAGGGTCCCAGCCGTACAAGCAGTTTCTCAGCTTAGTGTAGACTGACTGGCACTTATCTTGACTCCTAAGGATGCATAGAGAGTCCAGCTTGAAATGCAAACAGATTATGTCAGCTGGGGGTAGGGTGGGGCTTTATCCTTGACACATTCAAGGCTTCCAGCATTCTCTGGGTCTAGTGTTTCTGGAAAATATGGCAACTTTAAGACAAGTTCAGAAGACCTCTTAGCAGTTCTTAACAATAAGTGAGGTAGGGACTGCAGGTATTATTATCCCCTTTAAAGATGCAGAAACTGGGTCTCAGAGAGATGAAGCGATTTGCCTATAGTCACAAAGGTAATGAGTGTCAGAGGTGGGTTTGGAATCTGTCTTCTTTACTTTAGGTCCAGTAGTCCATTTGTCCTTACGTACCTCCTGACAAAAAGTAAAGAAGAATGAGGAAGCTTATAGCTTAGTAGGGGAATATGTTTGACACAAGAGAAATAACTACAGCATGCAATATTACAATGATGAGAGCATTAGAAAGGTTCAAAAGGGCTGGGGTTAGGGGAAAAGGTTATTGATTGGGGGAAACAAAGGGAAGGTTTGTGGAGGAGGTGGTGTTTGAGTTATGTGTTAAGTGCAATGGGTAAAGAGAGAGAGGGGGAAGACAGTCTAGTCACAGGGGTTATTGTGCGCAAAGGCATTGAGGCTAGAGAGCCCAGAATGTGTTAGGGGGAAAGAAAGCAGTCATGTTTGGATGGAGTTCTTGTCTGCAGAATGTCAGGCAAGTGAGTTAGAACTTCACATAGCAGGCAAAAATATTTGCGCTAAAGTGTGACATGATCACATCTGGGCTAGAATATCCATACCTGGTAGATGGAGTAAGGGAAAGAGGCTGGAAACACTGCCAAAAGGCTATTGAAATAGGCCAATCCAGGGATAAAGGGGGTCTCTTGGGGTAGTAGCAAGGGAAGAGAGGAGGGCATGATTTGGAAAATCTTGGACTTCTTCATTTAGGCTACACAGTTATTGCTTCATACCTTCCAGGGAGCGAGGCACGGCACTCTTGGACTCTGGCCAAGTCTGTCTTAAGGGGAAACTCTCAAATGGCCTTGTGGTTTTTCTTAATGAAGCCCTCCAGATAAGAAACTGTTCTGTTCCTGACGATGTTTGCCTGAGGAATGGCAGATCTTGATCTTTTCCCTCTAGCATTGCTTGTTAATTTTCCCTTTTAGAGCATGTTAGCTCTGCCCCCTGATTACTGGTGTCAAAACCCTGCTTTCTCACCTGGGACTGAAAGCCAGTTTTGCTTGACTTGGGAAGATGATAGAAGTTGGTAGTCCTTATGTGGCAATAGGTCTGGGAAGCACTTTACTCTTCAAGTCACAAATACAGGGTAGGGGAGGTTTGAGACTCAAACCCTCATATGGAAGTAATCACAGCTATTCAAGACCTAGCAAAGAAGTTCTTATCACCAAAGTCTTTGGCATTGTCAAATGGTTCGGTATCAGGGATGGATGTGGATCATTCAAGAAATGACATTAAAGAAGAGGCATCACCATATGCCCCCTGGGCCATGGGGGCATTCCATCTGACTTGTAGACAGAAACTCCGATATTATGGCCTCCCTCATTACAATATGAGCTCCTGGAAAGAGAGACTGCCTTGCTTTTCCATTTGTATTTCTTTTGCTTAGCGCAGAGCTTTGCTCCTTCATAAATGCTTAATAAATACTTTTCTCTTAATTCACTCATTAGTTTTCCATGCCTTGAAAATGACACAATGAATAGCAAGGCAGCCTTGAAACCAGGAAGATCTGGTTCAAATCTCTCCTTTCACACATAGAGTGTGTGTTACCCTGGGAAGTCACTTAACCACTCAATGCCCCCAAGCAACTCTCTGAGACTGGGAGTTACAGTTGATAGAGGAGCTGCCTATACCAATGAAATCATGGGTTCAGTTCCTATCCCATTTATCGAATCAGAATTAATTTCCATCTCTACCAATTCTAACCAATTTTATTTTGTGTTCTTTCTTTTTCTTCCAGAACACTTTATCAAGACTTTGCCAGAGTATCATGTGGTGGGCCCTGTCAAGGTAAATGCGACTGGACATTTTGTATCGCATGCTTTGCACCATCATGCTCCCAGTGTGGGGAATGCCAGGAGGAGAAGAGATCTGGAGCACCGAGATGACCGAGTATATTATAAAATTGCTCATGAGGACAAAGACCTGTTTTTTAATTTGACAGTCAATCGAGGATTTCTTTTCAATAACTACATCCTGGAGAGACGATATGGAAACCTCACAGGTGCCCAAATGGAATCCCATTCAGGCTCTTCCTGCCACTTCCATGGTACAGTGCTGCAATCAGGAGTTGGAGATGGCACTACAGCCCTTAGTGCCTGCAAGGGACTGGTAAGGGGGCAGTTAATTCCATCTCTACATTTCCCTTGTGTCCTCAGCCTTTACCTTACATGGTTTGTTATGTTACTTGTTCCTATGACCATTCACTCAACAAATGTATTGATTGCCCATTTTTGTGGCCACCAGGATGAGATGACCACCAACTCTGGGTACTCTGGGCAGAAGAGATGGTGGCTGTCTGGAAGAGTTTTCCACAGAGACGGCTCTAAGGCAAAGTTCAGAAGTGGAAAATATGGTGGCATGTGGGAAAACCAAATAATATGGAATGTGGAACCAGGATGAGCAAGAGGGATGCCAACAGACTGGGTTGTGATGCCAGAGAAATTCAGTCACTGGGAAGAAATCAGAGTGGGTGGGGTCCAAACAGCCAGAGTTGAATAATTCCAATTAGAGCCATTCATCTCTAGCAGCACCTAGTGTGGCTGCTCCTCTTTTAGTTATAAGTTCTGTGTTTTAATAGTAAGTTTCATCTCTTTTGAGGATGTATGCACGTGTAGATGTAAAACACTGCTGGACCCCTCCATGTACCGCATAGTACTAGATATGAGGGGTTTCTGAAGAAGTAGATATAAAGGTAATTGTGTCCTCAAGGATCTCACGTTGTAGTTTGAGAAATAAGACCTATACATATGTGAAAAGTTAGTGGCATCCCGTGTTTTCAGATTTTGAAATGTATTTGATTAGTTTCTTCCTTTTTTTCTTTAATAAATATTATTTGTTACATAGGATGGCTCTCTGGAAGAGGGATACGGGGGAAAATTTTGGTGATTTAAGAACAAGATATCAATTTTTTTTTAAAAAAGAAAAGTTAGAAAATGCAAGAAATTTACAAAGCAACATATAATTAGTGTTGTGCTATGCTATAGGGAGGCAGCATGGAATAGAATATAGGATTGGAAGTTAAAAGAAATGGGTTATAATTTCAGGTCTTCACTGACTGCCTGTGTGACATTGGGCAAATAACGCAACCTCTCTATCCATCTGTAAAATGGGTATAAAAATGTTAAGTGAGTCTCTGAGATTCTTTTTAGCTCTAAATCTATGATCCTATGAATTTCTTTCTCCCTTGACATTCATAGTCCTCGTGATTCACAATGTCAATGAAGAGCAAAGATTATTAGGTTTCTTCCTATACTTCATTGTTCTGAAAATCTGGATTTTCACGTACTGGGTTGACTAGACTATGTGTATTATTGTATATATTTGTCTTATCTTTGGTCCTGGCCATTTTTCTACTTCCTCTATAGCTCCTCAAAAGTCCTAATAAAATTCCTTACTCTATTGCCTGATAGGTTACCTCTTTGGAGTATATAATTTTTATCTTCTAGGCTGAATTCATTGCTGTTCTTCTATCTTCAGTCTGGCCTCACTTTTGCATCCCAGTTCCTATTACAGAAAGTCAGTCAATAAATGGTCTGACTCCAGGAGTCAGGGAGATCCAAGTTCAAATCTAGCCTGGAACACTTATTAGCTGTGTGACCCTGGGCAAGTCACTTAACTCTGTTTGCCTCAGATTCCTCATTTGTAAAATGAGTTGGAGAGGGAAATGACAAACCACTCCAGTATCTTTGCCAAGAAAACCCCAAATGGGGTCACACAGAGTTGGGCATGATTAATTTACTCAACAACAACAGAACTTAAAATTGAACCTTAAGATGAAATTTGGCAACTTGTGAACATCCAAATGGAATTTCTAGAAAGAACACAGAAAAGTATCCTTTGTACATTTTCTGGTTATAGTCTATAGTCTTGGTGTGATAAGTAATGAAGCAAATACCAACAAATATGCAAACACAAAGACTGACGTCGTGGCCTAGATGGAAGGAATTTTGAAAATCACAGTGCTGCCCAATTTTGCCTTTAGAAATAATCTACCGGAATCTCTTTTGGAGTTTTCAGATTCAAGTGGGCAATTAATTAAGGGTTATGAAGAGAGAACATGATTAGAATATAATTATTTTCCTTTGAGGTTGGAGATTATCAGAACAACCCTTTAATACTTATTTGCACAAACTCCTTAAATTGCAAATGACACACTTACATACTTATTGAGATAATATGCTTAAAGCACTTTGCAATTCCTAAAAGCACTGTATAAACATTAATATTGTTTATGGAGTTAGGGTTTAGTAATCTGCATCACCTCTCTTATCTCTTCCAGTAGAATGTAAATTCCTGGAAGACAGGCACTGCATCAGCGTTTTGTCTTGACTAGTGTAAGTGCTTTACATTTAGTATGTGCTGAATGAATATTTGCTAGATTACTAATGAACTCTGATCAAGGTGCAGGGGCTTAGTATCCCAATTTTGTCACTTCTGTGTCCAAGTCTTTGAACTTCACCATCCTTACCTGTAAGATGAATGTAATGAATAATACTTCATTCAAACAGACAATAATACTTAAATGAATGAATGAATAGTGTAACATGTGGATAATAATGAATAACACTTGTACAAATTTATTTGAGCCTCTTGCTTTGAGGTCATAGGAAATAATTTATGTGATAGTGCTTTGTAGTTGGAAAACACTGTAAAAATGTGAGGTCCTGCTGTTGGAGCATTTCTAAGCTATGTTGTCTCTTCAATCAATCAACATGCATTTATTTATTGTTTACTATATGCTAGGCACTGGTGATAACAGATAACAAAAGTGAGGGTTCCCCCCTTCTCAAAGAGCTTAGGTTCTAGTTTCTCCCTTTTCTCTGCTTAGGGAATCACAGAATTCCAGGGTTGGAAGAGACCTTGGAAGTTATTTAGTTCAACACATATCAATAATACTGCTATAACATACCTGACATGGAGTTAACCAGACATTATTCAAAGTCCATTACTAAGCAGAGGTGAGGAAGGGAAGAGAGAACCAATATCTTTTGAGGCACCCCAGTATGTTTTTTTAATAAGTCTAATTGTTAGGACATTTTACCTTGAAAATTCTGCCTCTTCTCAAGAGTTTCCTAATGCTCTTGGTTGAGGCTTCTGGGGCCAGGCTGAATAAGTCTCATGCCTCTTCTATCTAACAACCCGACAGGTAGTCGAAGATAGTGATTCTACTCTCTCCACCCAAGTCTTGTCGTCTTCAGGCAAACATCCTAACTCCTTAGGTTGATCTTGATGTGTAATGATTTGAAGTCTTTCATCATTATGGTTACCTTCCTCAGAATGCTCTCCAAATTATTAATGTCTTCCCTAAATATGTCACCTAGAATTGAGCACAATACTCTGAATGTGGTCTGACCAGGGAAGAGTACAGCAGAATTTTTACTTCCTTATTCCCTAGACATTGTGCCTCTCAATGAAATATACGATCACCTTAGCGTCCCCCCATAACACTATTGACTCGTATTTAAATTGTAGTTCTCTAAAAAAAAACACCTGATCTTTCTCAAATGCGTAGCTGTTTCTCCCTCATCTTGTGTTTGAGAAGTTGATTTTTTGAACCTGATTAAATTTACATTTGACTCAATTCAATTTCATCTTGATTTGGCCCAAGATTTGAGATCTTTTTGGATCCTGATCCTGTCATCCAGCATGTTAACTAGCTTAGCTTTGTATCATCTGTAAAATTGGTGAGCATGCAGAGCTTTGAATGACTAGATGTTGAAAAAATTCTAAACCTCAAAAAACCAATCACAGATTCCCTGGGCCATCCTAGGGGTCTCCTTACAAGTTGGCATCAAATCTTTAATGGCAAATCTTTGGGTATAGACAATCAATAATTCTGAATCCACCTAACTGTTGATATATAGTCCACATGTCTCTCTCTTTTCCACAAGAACGTGAGCAACTTTGTCAGATATTTGCTGAAAGCTAGGTAATCTCTGTCTGTACCAGACTAGTAGCTCTCTCAGAAAAGGAAATGGAATTATTCTGACACGACTTGTTCTTGACAAAGTTTCATTTTCTAGATGTTCACTAGACATCATGGTATGCTTTAGAATTTTGCCAGCAATTGAAATAAAGCTCATTGGCCTCTAGTTTGCCATGTTACTCTGGTTTTTTTTATTTTTAATGGGGCAATATCTGCTTTTTTGTAGTCCTGCCACATCTCTCTTAGACCTCACAATCTTTCAGAGATACAAGATGGGTCCCGTTCCTCCAATACTCTAGGATATAGTTTCTTTGACCCTGGTGACTGGAATTTATCAAGGACAGTTTGGTACCCCTCTACTCACATGAGGAAATGGAGATGTGAGGGCATCTGGGTCGGATACCATTTATCTGTGAGAAAGAATATGATTTTAGGGAGTCTTAAACATGTCTCTCATAGTCCTGCCCTGGTCAATAAATTGCACTTCATATAGCCCAAGCCCAAGAAAGCTTCTTTGCTTTCAAAGGACCTTGAGAAATGGAGAGGTTTTGGAGGACAGGTGTTGGGTCAAAACCAGTTTTTCAAGTGTATTTCAGAACCATAGCAGGACTCTGGGCTTATTTTCCCCTCAGACCTAATCATCTTCCAATCATCTCTATTTATATTGAGGGTACCACCAGCCTTCATAAACTTGAAGTCATCCACAATTCTTCACTCGCCCTCATCCCAAATATCTAATCAATTGTAGTGATTTTTGTTTTTAACCTTTACAACATCTCTCACATCTTCGCCCTTTTCTCCGCTCACATATACCAAACAACCCAGTTCAGGGGTGGGGAACCTGCGGCCTCGAGGCCACATGTGGCCCTCTAGGTCTTCAAGTGCGGCCCTTTGACTGAATCTGTGCATACTCTCACTACCTTCCCCTTGGACTAGTTCAGTAGTCTTCTAATTGGTATCATTGCTGTAATTCTCTCCCCTTTCCAATCCAGCCTCCACAAAGCTGGTGAAATAATATTACTAAACATAGGCTTAATAAATTCCAGAGACTCTATATTACTGTTTTGATCAAAGACTCCTATGTTTGGTATTTAAAGCCTTTTACAGCCCAGTTATAGGCTCCCTTTCCTGACTTACTTTTTTCCCCCATCTTGTACTTTTTGGTCCAACCAGACTGGCCTCCTTATTGTTATTCACATATAATATTCCACTTCACGTTTCTGTGACTTTGCACAGGTTCAAAGTGAATTTCCCCGTGACTGAAGGGAATTCTTTTGTCTCCTCTGCCTCTTAGAATCCTTAGTTGCCTTCAAAACTTGGTTCAAATGCTACCTGTTACAAGTGGCTTTTCCTGATGTCCCTTCCCACCAGCTACTAGACTGTCTTCTCCTATCAAATTACTTGCAATTCTATTGTGCATGTTTAAAATCCTATATGTGTGTATACTGTTTCCCTTGATAGAAGATAAGTTCCTTGAGGGTAGGGATTACTTCATGAATTGCGGATCAGGAATTTACAACTGGAAGGCCATCCAGCCCAACCTTTTCCTTTGATATGTGTGGAAACTTGGGCCTACTGAGGTTAAATGACTTGCCCACGGCCATACAGATAGTAAATGGCAGAGGCAAAATTTGAACCTATACCTTCCTGATTTTACATCTTCCACTCTATCCAATGCAGCTTGGCATAATGGATGGGGTGGTGGACTTGGTGTCAGGAAGATCTAAATTCAAATCCCAACCTAGACAATTACAAGCTAACTTAAACTCTCTCAGCCTCCATTTCTTCAACTGTAAAATGGGGATAAGGATAGCATCTACTTCACAGGGTTGTGAAGAACAAAGGTTCTATATCTATATCCCTATCTCTCTATGTATGTGGTCCCTAACTCTTCTCTCACTGTAGGCAGATACTAGTTCCTTCACCCCGTTTTCACCCACACTGGCAGATTGAGGTGGATCCACGAAGGGGCAGACATAATTCTACTACACATGGGGTAGGGGTAACCCTAGTGTAGGGGCAAACATATATCTCTTACAGCAGTAGTACCTAAGAGAGTGTGTTTTTGATTTAAAAAATTAGCCAAGATGACTAACTCTTAATTATGGAACATTTACTATCAGAAGACAAAGTGGTGATAATCACAACATAACATGGCGGTATACACACTCTCCTACTAATGCACACAATGTCTGTAGGAGAGAGTGAACACAGTTTGCAGAAATTTATCAATGGGGTCTTCCAGTATGGAAACCCACAACTGGTACAACTCCCAACTCTGGACTAGAGGTCTTGATTGCCTTGATCTCCTTAGGAAAGCTTGTATTGTCTGCTGGGTAGCACTGGCTCCACTCCTACTGGAGGATGAAGCCTCTTCTCTATTATTCTGAGACCAGTGTTAAGCTCTTTTTACCAAACAACAGCTTTAAGCTTTTCTGGGTCTTCCCAATGGTTGGGACCCAGAATTTTATTTTATTTTTTTTGTTTTTAGGCAATTGGGGTTAAGTGACTTGCCCAGGGTCACACAGATAGTAAGTGCCAAGTGTTTGGTCTGAGGCCAGATTTGAACTCAGGTCCTCCTGACTTCAGGGCCGGTGCTCTATCCACTGCGCCACCTAGCTTGTCCCTACCAGCCCAGGATTTGCAAAGCTCTTGAGGATTTTCTCCCTATGAGCCATACAGGACAGTAAAGGACAATGCAGGCATGTCTCCAAGGGATTTCTCTTCTCTCAATCTGTACATAGTACTATATAGCAATGCTGTCTTTCCCTAGTTAGCTCTTCAAACAGCAGAGGGGTCTGCTTTCTCCAATCAGTCCTCAACATCAGAACTTTCCTTCGATTGGATCAATTCCCTGCATCAATGGCAGAAGCCATCTGTCTTTAATCAGCTGGTCTCAGCTCAAAGTAGTGCCTTTATCTTCTTCTGCCTCCTCTCTGCCTCTCTGCTTCTGTCAGCTTCTCAGCTCTGTCAGTACCTGCCTTCTAATGCTCTGCTTTTTGTAGCCTGTTATGTGGTCTCTAATCTGGCTTCTCATTGATTCTCCTGTCTCAAATCAAGGCCTCATATGGAGTGACCTACTTTTGTCTTAGGCTGAGGAATCTCTATTCCCATTGGATGACACAGTTAATATAATTATCCTAACCTGGGGTGGGGAACCTGAGTCCTTGAGGCCGCATGTGGCCCTCTAGGTCCTCAAGTGAGGCCCTTTGACTGAATCCAAACTGATTTGTTCTGTGAAGCTTAGATTCAGTCAAAGGGCTGCACTTGAGAACCTAGAGGGCCACATGTGGCCTCAAGGCTGCAGGTTCCTTACCCCTTTAGACCTAAGCAATTAAAAAAAAAATTTAGATTTTCTCAACGATGAACTTCAAAACCTGAAAAATGCATGTGTATAAATTAGATTCTAGAAACAATGCACAGTAGCAATCTTTATCATCAGTTACTACTTTTTTTTTGCCACTGAGGGGCTGTTTTCATTCAGATCATCTCAAAATTGTCAGTGTTTCTCTTCAAACTGTTTTTCTCTGTATTTCTCACACAGATGTCCTTGTCCTGCCCCCTTTCAGTAAATAAAATATCTATCTAAAAAATGGATAAAATTTTACTTATGTGAAGTGCTTTGTAAACCTTAAAATGTTGTGTAATAAATTCTATTTATTATTGTTAGCCGCAATGACATACTGCTTCTCATTTTTGTTTTTAATATCCCTAGTACCTAACACAGAGCTTGGCACGATGGTACTCAATAAATGATTATTGATTAATTGACTAATTAATTAATCTGGTCTGCTGCAGGGCAGCAATGAGTGGTCCCAAACTAAGCTGTAGCTACCAGAGGCTACACTAGGACCCCAGGGTGAACCTTTTACCACAGAGAAGCTTTTGATGGTTTTTCACTAATTAATTGCTCTGCTCCTTCAAATCATAACTCAAGGCTTGCCTTCTCTAAGAAATTTCCCATATTAATCTTGCCATTCCTTGATGTACCATGTCCACTTCTGCCTTACCCTTTCTCCTTGATGCATGTATAATTTTGTAATGTATTTCTCTCAAATATGTATTTTTCATAATACATATTATTCATATATACATATATGTATAATATACAGCTAGGTGGTACAGTGGATAGAGTGTTAAGCTTGAAGTCAAGAAGACTCATCTTCCTGAGTTCAAATCTGGCCTCAGACACTTATTAGCTGTGTGACCCTTGGGCAAGTCCTTTAACCCTGGTTGCCTCAGTTTCCTCATCTGCAAAATGAGCTGGAGAAGAAAATGGCAAACCACTTCAGTATCTTTGCCAAGAAAAACCTAAATGGGGTCACAAAGAGTCAGACATGACTGAAGGATTGAACAACAAAATACATATAGTAATATACTGATATGTTGAAGAATTTGCATTTTACTCAGAAAGGCCTTAGTTAAGATACTGGCCTCAGTCCCAGTTGGAAAATCCTGGTGGTCCCTTTTTTATACTGTCAAAGACCATAACAGCTTTTGCCCTTTTGTCATGAACTCTGGCTGAAGAATGGGGTGATGTAGCTGAGGAATGAAATTCATTGGCAGAGCTTTGTGGGAAAAGTTTTCCTGGGCTACATTTTGCTGTTTTCCAGATCTGGAACTTCACTCCTCATTTGTAGAAAACATTCATTTTAGTTTGATGATGCTTGTGTTTGAGAAGTCACTCTCCCTCGCTGGAGGCCTGGCCATGCTGATGTTGGGAATGACGATTTATGGGTGAGGGAGAGAAGCAGGGAAAGGAATAAAGGGGCTGTTTATTCCCTGATGTCTCCAGGCTAAGAAATGTGACTTATGGCCTTTGGGGGTTTCCTGATTAGATACATCCGTATTCTTCATATGTCCCAGCCAAATGCGTCTGCTTGTTGTTTTCCCGAATCTTCATTTCATTTCCCACCTCCAAATATTTGCACAGGCTGTCCTGCTAGTGTAAAAGTCACCTCCACTTCAAAGAATCCTTTTCTTTTTTCAAGGCTCAGCTTGGGTGCTTCTTCCTATCCCTTTCCTGATACCCTTAGTTGTTAAGACTTATTTCCCCTCTGCAAATTACTTTCTGCTTAGTTCATTATCTGTGTCAGCATATCCCCCTAGTAGAAGGTAAACTCCTTGAGGACAGGGTCTGATCTTCTATAACCCCCAAGTATCTTGTATGTTGTTGTTGTTTAGTCATTTCAGTTGTGTCTGACTCTTCATGACCACTTTTGGGGTTTTCTTGGCAAAGATACTGGAGTAGTTTGCCATTTCTTTGTCTAGCTCATTTTACAGATGAGGAAACTGAGACAACCAAAGTTAAGTGACTTGCCCAGGGTCACATAGCGGCTAAGTGTCTGAGGCTGGATTTGAACTCAGGAAGAAGAGTCTTTCCTGACTCGAGGTCTGGAACTCTATCCACTGTACCATGCCATGGTACAGTGCCACCATGCACATAGAAGGCACTTATAGATGCTTGGAAACTTGAACTATTTACTTTTCAGTTTGCCTTTAGTCTTTTTTGGTTCATTAATAGCTTTTCTTGTTAATAGGCAGCATCGTTTTTCTCTTTTAAATAAGGGGTCATCTCCAAGGTTTGATTGTTAGAGATCCCTGTTTTTGTAGACTGGAGAAAAGATAATGAATGACCCTTGGATTGTAAGTGTTGATGAGTTAATGACAAATGCAGAATAGAGAGTCTGTGAAAATATTCTCTCTTGAGGTTTTACTATGAAATATATTACTATTTGCATTATAGATGCCACATTTAGAGCCAGTCTTCCCATTGAACTTCTTTGACATCCTAATTCTGAGACTAGGAACATTTTTTAATGCACCTAGCATAAGACATTTTCTTTCTTTTTGGTATAGTTTGAATTCATTAAGAAGCAGTGTGACATAGTGGATAGAGAGCTCAGCCTCAGAGTTAGGAGGAGCTAGGTTCATATCCTTCCTCTGACATATGGTGGCTGTGTGACCACGGGCAAATTGCTTAACTGCTTGGTGCCCAGGCACCTCTGTAAGACTGTAATTTGCAGAGCAGAACCACTTATGCATTTGTAGAGGGAATATTTTCACTGAGAGTTCCCTATATCAATGTAATCACAGGTTTCACCAAAAACAAACAACAAATCTACTAATTATGAAACTTTCAACAAGTCACTGCCTCTCCAAGCCCCAGTTTCCTCACTGGTAATTGAGGGGATTGAACTATAGTCCCTTCTCAATCTAGAATCACCTCTTTGTCAGGCGTGAATAGCATGCTTTATCATTGGTGATCTGGAACCATGGTTTGTCATGGCATTGATCTGGGTTCTGAAATCTTTCAAAAATGTTTGTTTTTGCAATATTGTTATTGTATGAATTATTCTTCTGGTTCTGCTCACTTTACTCTGCATCAGTTCATATAGTTTTCCCCACTTTTCTCTGAAACAGTTCCTTTTATCATTTTGGGGGCAAAATAATATTTCATTACAATCATATACCGTAATTTGTTCAGTCATTCCCCAAATGATGGGTACTCCTTTAGTTTTCAGTTCTTTGCTAACACAAGAAAGAGCTATGAAATTTTGTCAATGTGGGCACTTTTGTCAATGTGGGCACTGTTCCTTTTTCTTTGGTGTTTTTGGGGGTTAGACCTCATAGTGAACTTCATAGATTTTTACTAGCTTTTTCCATGCTTGGAATATTCTCCTGTCCTCTGCTTTCTGGCTTCCCTGTCTTCTTCCAAGACTCAGCTGAAATCTTACCTTCAGGAGGCTTTTCCCCATTCTCTCTCATGGCTAGTGCCTCACTCTGACATTAATTTCCATTTGTACTGATTGTATCTTGTTATGAATATTGTTATTTACATGTCTCCTCCATTAGAATCTTCCTTGAGGGCAGAGTCTTCAGCACTTAGTACAGTGCCTAGCACAGAATAAGTAAGTGTTTGTCCGTGGGATGACTGTTGTTCATAAGATCCTATCTAAGGTCCAGCCCATAGCAGGGCACCTGGCACATAACGTGCATAATAAATATTTATTGGCTACCTGGTGGGATCCATTCCAGCTCTAGATAAATGGTCTTTTGATTTAATCAGCTACTGAGCTATTTGCCATCCATCTCTACTGCATATCCTCTGCAACTTTCCATTATAACCCTCTCAATTAATTTATCTTTGACTTGGTTTCTCTTTCCTAGTTATGTTTAGAGAAAGAAGTATCCTTAGAGACCAAATAGTCTAGCCCTTTCATTTAATAGCTGAGTAAACTGAAGATCCCAAAATTTAGTGACATACCCGAGGTCACACTGATCGGGTCAGAGCTGGCATTTGAACTTGGTTCTTGTGACTTCAAGCTCAAAGCTATTTCTACTGTGCCACCAGGATTTTAGGTTGGCTCCTTTCTGGAAGTTTGCTTTACCCCAAAGGCCTTTCAGCAAATATAGGTGTTGAAAGATTCACAAAACTAAAATTAAAACAAATAACCTCCCTGCCAAACAACAATTGAATATTCTATATAGTATTTCCCTCCCAGACCATTTCCCCCAGTGAGACACACAGCAGATTTACATGCTATCTTCATTTAGAACTTAAAGACCGTCAGTGCACAGAATATCTTCTCTTACATAAATCTAAGTCCTACGTGAGAGTGCCTCTTGCCAAACAAAAATGGAAATCCTGTAGTATGTGTACTTCCCTGCTGGAATCTCTTATCCATAGTCCCATGGTGGGGCTGGATGGGAATTCAATGAAATATCAACACTTAAGAGACATAGCCCTCCCAGTCTCATAAAACTTCACAACCAACAGTCTCATCAGATGTCTGATTACTTCTCTCCTCTTTTCCCCCCACCACCATTTACAGAGGGAGAAATTTTGCCATCTGGGAATTCTTGTTTGTTCATTCATTTTCTGTTATAGCCTTCAGTAGTTATTCAAATAATTTGCCTACTTCTTCAGTTTTCAGAATGATGGTAGGCCTCCTTTTCTTAATGACAGTTCTTTCTCTAGTTTTCCTTCTTTAAAAATCAACTGCTCTTACCTTAATCATTGTTATTCAATCATTTCAGTCATGTTTGACTCTCTGTAACTTCATTTGGGGTTTTCTTGGCAAAGATACTGTAGTGGTTTGCCATTTTTTCTCCATCTAATTTTACAGATGACGAAACTAAGGCAATCAGGGTTAAGTGACCTGCCCAGGGTCACACAACTAGTAAGTATCTGAGATCAGATTTGAACTTGAAAAGATGAGTCTTCCTGACATCAGACCTGGCAGTTTATCTACTGTGCCACCCAGCTTTCCTAACTTAATCAGTGCCCCAGTCCATCTCCAAGATCAGATTAAAGATAACTTATGACTATTGATGGGCTCATTTTCAAGCTTATAGGTGATTTGGGGCCTTTTTCTTGCTTTCATTACTCTACTTATTCTTTTAGGACACAAATCATGTTCACCCTTGCTTGGAGTTAGGCAAAGGCTGAGGCAGTAAGGCAAATATTAACATTATGTTCATTTGACTACTGAGAGTAATTGGAAAAAAGGTTAGTTGGGGAGGAAGTTGGACTACTGGTCAGAATAGGTTTTGTAAGTGCATAGATAATGCCTTCTTTACAGGGTAAGAATGATCTCTATCTGCATAGACTTTTGGGGATTGGAAGAGTTTGCCTATTTCCTGAGGCAAAGGAATGTCATATGACTTGGGATTGGGGCGCTACTCTAAGGAAAGCTCACAAAAAAGGAGAGAATATATTGAGAGGAGGCATTTCTTCTCCCCAGCAGCCCAGGGACCATGGAGAAGAGTGGGCTTGAGAGTGGTGGCTTGCATGGATCCATAACCAGTGTTGGCAATTTGAACAGCAGCCAGAGATACTGATATCTTCTCATAGACCACAGGGAAAAGAAGGCAGGAGGACAGGCAATGCACTAGGAGAAGGGGAATGATGGTGCTTTTCCCAGCCATGAGAAATGGCAATGTGGCAGTGGCAGTGGTGATGGTGACATTAAGAATTCCTCCCTCAACCACCCCATACCTCTGAGAAGACTGGAGAGGAGATAGCTGAAAGGGCAAGCACCAAAGGAGATGATTTTTTTTAATAGTGGGTATTCATTTAGTAGGGCTTGAGGACTAAGGAAAAAACCTCCCATTGTGGGGAATCTGGGAGAGCTGGTGGTCTTTCTGCCCTTCCTCTCCTCCAGTGTAGTGTAACTGGCACTCAGTGACTCACTGCATAGTTGGGCAAGGCAGCATGCGTGGCATAGTGGAAGAAGGACTGGCTTTTGCTTCTGCATCCGAAGTGCTTTGTAACATGCCCTTAATCAAAGCTCATTGACTGAAAAAGCACCAGCTTGGGAGGAAAGAAGACCTAGTTTCATCCAACTCTGCTGCTACCTTGTTATGTGACTTTGGACATTATTTCACTCCTCTAGGCCTTACTGATAAAAAGAGGCAACCTTCTAAGGTTGTTTCCAGTTCTAACATTGGTTCTAATCCCATCTCTTATCATCCCTCAATTAGTTTCAAGTGGATCATCAGCTTTGCAGCTTGTCCGTGAGGTCTCCATGGTAAAGTGATATATAACAAGTAGTATTTTTTAAAGACAAAAAAAAAGAAAAAGGAAAAAAAATTAGTACAACTGATCAATACATTGAAAAAGTCTGAAAACATGTGAGAAGTGCAACCCCTGTGGACCTGCTACCTCCATGAGGGGTGGGTTGGGGGTGTCCTCTCATAACTCATTGCACAGTCCCTGGCACATAGTAGGTGCTTAATTAATGTTGATCTATCTCTTAATTTGCTTGAGCATTATTATTTTGTTACATTCACTTTTGATTTGTCTATGTGTGATTGTTTGAATTTCCATTTACATTGTTGCAGTCATCGTGTATACTCTTGTTGTTTTGGCTCTGCTTACTTCACTCTGTACCTCATATAGATCTTTCTATGATTCTCTGTATTTGTCACATGCTTTACAGCACAGTCACATTCCATTAGATTCATGTACCACAATTGATGGGCAACCACTTTGTTCCCAATTCTTTGCTATCACAAAAAGTGCCACTATAAATATTTTGGTTTGTATGGTGACTTTCTTCTCATCAGTATATACCATTTATTTTCATGCAATTTGGAAATGACAATTTTTATCCTTTTTTACCCTCAAGGTGATCATTTTTTAAATCTTACTCATTTTAATTCTTCTTCCCCTTTATGGTTGACCTAGGTTTCTAGCTGACTCCACTTCCCCAAATAGAAATATACAAAGATGTTAGAAATCTCTGAGGAGAGAGGAAAAGGTGATAGAAAAGAATAAAAATTATGAAAAATCTGTACTTTGAAGAACACTGCCTCGAAGCTTGATTCCTGGCCCAAAATCCCTGTTAAAAGTACTTCTGCTAAGTAATTAGGGCTGGAAATTCTAATTCAAACACTTGAGGTTACATAGAGTCTTAGAGAAGAAAAACACTTGTTACTTCTGCTCAGACTGTGTTCATGGTCCTGAATGGTACAACTGGCCAGTTTATAAATCATTGAGGTTAGGTTGAATTGGCTGTTCAGGGCTTGATGTTTGTTGGTGAAAAGAAGAAAATCATTTAGATCAATCAATCAACAAAACAACATTTATTAAGGTCCAACTATGTGCTAGGCACTCTGTTAGGCACTGAGGAGAGTTACAAAAATGAGATTGTTCTTATCCTCAAGGTGCTTATATGATAAGATTAATGACTAGCATTTATATAGTGCTTTAAGTTTTGTAAAACACTTTACTTATGTTAGCCCATATGATCCTCACAGCATGCATGTGAGGAAGGTGCTATTATTATCCCCATGTTACAGATGAGGAAATTGAGGCTGAAAAAGGTTAAGTATCTGAGCCAGGATATGAACCCAGGATTTCCTGATTCCAATTCCAGCTTTTCTCCACTATACATCCTATCTGCCTCAACCCCAAATCAAGGACGATTATGATGGGGAAGAAAGAGCTCCCGGCTCTTGAAAATTGTATTATTCCAACATAGTAAAGAAGGATCAGATCTTGATGGGGTGTTAGGCACTCCCAGCCATCATATAAATTCGGAACTATAATGCAGACATTCTATTCTCTGCATATGCTGTCAGAACTTTGCTCTGCCTGACCCCATCTCTTCAGTGTCTCCTGGACCCTTTCCCACCCTCAAAGACAGAGGTCAGAGTTGTGTAGTTGGTTTTGGTTACAGAGAGCTATGGGGAGTGGTTTCCAATCTATAAAGATAATTTGATAACTTTTATATCTCTGGGGTCTCTACCTGAGGTCACCTTTCTCTCCAGCTTCTATTAGAAATTGACTTTTGCAACTCTCAACTTAAGAGAACTACATTAGCTGATAGTGATAGGATGTAAAGAACTTCTGCAGGGAGTCTTGGGGCGTAGCAGGTAAAGTTCATACCTTGAAGTCAAGAAGTCATGGGTTTGAATTCTACCTTGCCTTTGTCTCATCCTTGCTGTGTGACTCTGGATAGATGACCTCAACTTGCTCAGCCTTAGTTTCTTTATCTGTAAAATGAGGAGAGCATTGCCTGTAGTACCTACCTCATATGCTTATTGTAAGGCTCAAAAGAGATAATGGATGAAAAAAAAAGCTAAAAGAATACTTTCCTTACTTTCAGTAGAGGGTGGTGGTGGTGGTGGACTTGCAGTAGCAAAATGTCTACACAGTCTATCAGTTAATTTTGCTTACATTTAAAAAGATATTTATCTGTTACATTTGATGTTACTGAGCACACTCTCTTACTTAATATTAGTACTCTCTTCTTTCTGGGTTTTCCCAACACAACTCTTTCTTTCTTGATTCTCTTCTTCTATATTTGACTGTTTTTACTCCCCAATTACCTCTGCTGGATCATCTTCCTTATTAAGCACCCTAACTGTGAGTGTTCCCTGAGGTTCTGTCCTAGGTGCTCTTCTCTACCTTCTCCTGGGGTCCGTGAATTTGTTTTTGAAAATATTTTGATAACTATTTCAATATTTATTTATTAGTAATTATTTTTTATTATTAATAAATTCATTTATTTTTAGTTTTCAACATTTACTTCCACAAGATTTTGAGTTTCAAATTTTCACCCCATCTCACCCTCCCCCCACCCCAACATGGCATGCATTCTGAATACCTCTTCTCCTAGTCTACTTTCCCTTCTATCTCCCCCCCTTCTCTTATCCCCTTCCCCTTCTATTTTCCTGTAGGGCAGGATAGATTTCTATACCCCATTTCCTGTATTTCTTATTTCCCAGTTGCACGTGAAAACATTTTTTTTAAATATGTGTTTTTAAAACTTTGGGTTCCAAATTTTCTCCCTTCCTCCCTCCCCACCCACCCTCATTGAAAAGGCAAGCAACAGTTATACATGTGCAGTTATACAAAACTCTTCCACAGTAGACATGCTGTGAAAAGCTAACTTTATTTCCCTTAATTCTATCCTGCCCCCCCATTTATTCCATTCTTTCTTTTGATCCTGTCCCTCCTCAGAAGTATTTGCTTCTGATTACCCCCTTTCTCCAATCTGCCCTCCTCTCTATCATCTCCCTACTCTCTTGTTCCCTTCCCCCCCCCCATTTTCCTGTAGGGTAAGACAGATTTCCATACCCAATTGAGTGTGTATGTTATTCCCTTCTTAAGTCAAATCCTATGAGAATAAGATTCACTCATTCCCTCTCACCTTCCCCCATTTCCCCATTTCCCCTCTACTGTAGGAACCTTTTATTTTCTGGGTTTTATTTTTTTTTGTGAAATAATTTGCCCCATTCTCCTTCTCCCTTTCTCCTTCTCCTAGTATAATCCTCTCTCACCTCTTAATTTTATTCTCCAGATAGGACCCCTTCATCTTCAACTCACCCTGTGCCATCTGTCTATCTATCTATCTATCTATCTATCTACATACATATAATTTTTTCCCTCCAAGTACCCTAATACTGACAAAGGTCTCATGAGTTACAAATATCATCTTTCCACGCAGGAAGGTAAACAATTCAACCTTAATTAATAAGTCTTTTATGATTTCTCTTTCCTGTTTACCTCTTCATGTTCCACTTGCGTCTTGTATTTGAAAGTCAAATTTTCTATTCAGCTCTGCTCTTTTCATCAAGAATGCTTGAAAGTCCTCTATCTCATTGAATGTCCAGTTTTTCTCCTGAAGGATTATACTCAGTTTTGCTGGGTAGGTGATTCTTGGTTGTAATCCTATCTCCTTTGTCCTCCGGAATATTATATTCCATGCCCTGCAGTCCCTTAATGTAAAAGCTGCTAAATTTTGTGTTATTCTGATTGTGTTTCCACAATACTTGAATTGTTTCTTTCTGACTGCTTGTAATATTTTTTTCCTTGACCTGGGAACTCTGGAATTTGGCTACAATATTTCTAGGAGTTTTCCTTTGAGAATCTCTTTCAGGAGGAGATCGGTGGATTCTTTCAATTTCTATTTTGCCTTTTGGTTCTAAAATATCAGGGCAGTTTTCCTTGAAAATTTCTTGATAGATGATGTCTAGGCTCTTTTTTTTTATCATGGCTTTCAGATAGTCCAATAATTTTTAAATTCTCTCTGCTGGATCTGTTTTCCAGGTCAGTTGTTTTTCCAATGAGTTATTTCACATTGTTTTCAAATTTTTCATTCTTTTGGATTAGTTTTACAGTGTCTTGATTTCTCATAAAGTCACTAGCTTCCAATTGCTCCATTCTAATTTTTAAGGAAGTATTTTCTTCAGTAATCTTTTGGACTTCCTTTTCCATTTGACCAATTTTACTTTTTAGGGCATTCTTCTCCTCATTGGCTTTTTGGACCTTTTTTGCCATTTGGGTTAGGCTATTTTTTAAGGTGTTATTTTCTTCAGTATTTTTTGGGGTCTCCTTTAGCAAGCTATTGACTTGTTTTTCTTGATTTTCTTGCATCACTCTCATTTCTCTTCCCAGTTTTTCCTCTACTTCTCTTACTTGCTTCTCAAAATCCCTTTTGAACTCTTCCAAGGCCTGGGATTGATTCATATTCTTCTTGGAGGCTTTGGATGTAGGAGCTCTGACTTTGTTGTCTTCTTTTGGTTGTATATTTTGATCTTCTTTGTCACCAAAGTAAGATAATATAGTCTGACTGCTTTTGCATTGCTTACTCATGATCCCGGCCAATTACTTGAGTTTTAACCTCTTTGTTAAGGTAAGAGTCTGCTTCCAATGTGGAGAATGTACTGTCCCAAGCTTTGGGGGGTTGTACAGTTGTTTTCAGAGATACTTCTAGGGACCTGTAAATTTTCAGTTCTTCCAAGGTGGTATGATAAGGGGCAAGGTGTTTCCTCTCCACTGCCACAACAAGCTCCAACACACCAGCACTTCTCCTCACCCCAAGACCGCCACCCAGAATTGTGACCTAAATCCAAGCACGGGAAAAGCAAGAGAATCCAGCACCAGCGGAGAGATCCCTGCAATGCCCTTCTGATCAGCCACTTGATTCCCTCTCTGTCTGTGGGCGAGAGGTTCAGGAGGCAGCTGCCACCCCGGGGTATGCTCGGGACTTGCAGCTGAGATCTAGCCCCTCTCTCTTACCGCAGAAACAGACTTTTCTCACTGACCTTCTGAGTTGTCTTTGGTGTTCATGGGTTGAGGAGTCTGGAAACCACCACAGCTGCCCACGATTTAGTCCTCTGAGGCCTGCTCTAAGTTCACTGAACTGTGCTCCTCTCCCTGCCAAGCACGATATACCTTTCTGATCAACCATCCTGATTGTCTTGGGCTGGAAATTTGTTTCACTCTATCTTTTTGTGGGTTCTGCTGCTTTAGAATTTGTTTAGAGCCATTTTTTTTACAGGCATTTGGAGGGATTTGGGGGAGAGCTCAGGCAAGTCACTGCTTTCACTCCACCATCTTGGCTCTGCCCCACCTAAGTAATTATTTACTATGAAATATTATTAAATATTTTTTATTTCAAATATTTTTCTTTTGTAATCTTATATATTTTATGCATTTAGAAAACATTATTCTGAGAAGTGATTCGTTGGCATCACCAGACTGCCAAAGATACACACGGAGAAGTTAAGAAGCACTGCTCTGCTTTCTCTCTTTGTCTCTCTATAACTTTATCAGCTTCAATGACTTTCACTATCACTTCTATATAGATGGTTCATATATATAATATGTATGTACAAACACACACACACACACACACACATACTCCAGTTCTAGCCTCTTCCTGACCTTCAGTCCTGAATCATTAGTCTCCTATTTGACATTTCAAATAGGATGTCCCAGAGACATCTCAAACTCAACATGTCCAAAACTGAGCTCATTATCTTTCCCCTCAAACCCTTTTATCTTCAAAACTTTCCTATTTCTGTCAAAGATATCAACATCCTTCCAGTCTCCCAGGTTTGTAATTTTGGCACCATTCTTGATTCCTCATTCGCTTTCATTGATCAGTTGACAAATCTTGTCATTTCCACTGTCATGACATCTCTCACATTTGACCCCTTCTCCGCAGTCACACAGCTACTGTCTGAGTTGAGGTATGCTATAAGAAAAGAGTGAATAGGAGGAATGGGAAAATATACAAACTGATTCAAAATATATCCCATCTCACTAAGATTATTGCAAAAACCTCCTAATTAGTCTCCCCCTCTCAAATCTCTCACTACTCCAATACATTCTACATACTCCTGCCAAAGCAATTCTCCTTAAGCATAGAATAGACCTTGGGCTATTTTCCTACTTAACCAATTCCATTGGTTTTCTGTTCTCTATAGGACAAGATATAAACTCCTCTGTTTGAAAGTTCTTCACAACCTGCCCCTAAGCTATTTTTCCAGCCCCAGTAGACATTACTACTTCTCTTGCACTCTGTGATCTGGTCAAAAGTGCTTTCTCTCTGTTCTTCCTAGGGGATGCTCCCCTCTCCTTTCTGTATACATGCCTTTGCACTGGCCATTTTTCAAGTCTGGAATGCCCTTCCTTATCTCTGCCTCAGAAAGTCCCTCTTTTTCTTTAAGATAAGGCTCAAATATCACTTTCTACATGAAGCTTTTCCTGATTTTTTAACATCTAGTACTCTCTTGCCCTAACTACCTTGTATTTATTTTGGATTTACTCTCTCTATATTTACCCTGTATATACTAGAATATATTGTCTCCCATAATTGAATGTAAGCTTCTTGTGAATAAAAATTGTTTCTTTTCTTTTTCTTTGCATTTATATCCCCAGTGCCTGCACTATGGTATGCCTAGCACATAATAGGCACTAAATAAATCTTTGAGAAGAAGAAAAGCCAGTGAAGGCGAGAGAGTAGAGTCAGAGATGGAGAGAAAAACCAGGATGGTTTGGTGTCATGAAGGTCAAAGGAGGAATGAATTTCAAGAATTAGTCCAACAGTATCAAATGCTCTGGTGGACAACTTAATCAAATCCAATTCAACAAGTATTCATTTAGTGCCTATTATGGGCAAGACACTGTGCTAGGTACTGGGGATATAAAGACAAAACCAAAAGCAATCCCTGCCCTCAAGGAGCTTATGTTCTGTAGGGAAATAATGTTGTTCAGGATAATTAAAAACATTTATATTTTTTGTATGTTGCCTTCCTTTCCCAAAGAATCTCTCCCCAAAGAATCCTTCCCCATCCCCCAACCAGAGAGCCATCCCTTATAACAACACATAAAAAAGAAAGAAAATGTCTAGTCAAAATTTGTGATCACCTCATCAGTGAAGTCTAACAGTATGTGCACTATTTGACACCTGTAATTTCCTACCTGAGCAAATCAGGGAGGAAGGTACAGTCTCATCTCACTTCTTTGTGATCAAGCTTGATCATTATAATTACATGGTGTTTACTTTTAATTTACATTTACATTATTCTCATCATTGTGCACATTGTTTTCCTGCTTTTCCTTCCTTCACTTTGAGTCAGTTCACATATTTTCCCATTTCTCCTTGTGTTCTTTATATTCATTGTTTCTTATAGTACAGCAATATTTTGTCACATTTATATGCCACAATTTATTATCTGTTCCCTAACTACTGGTCAGGGTACTACATTCAAGGAGACAAATCAGTTACAATATATTCTGTAATAATATAGAACATTATAACATATAATGTATAATAATGTAAACCATAAGCAACTAAGATAATCAGACAAGACTTTCTATAGGAAGTGGTACAGGAATTGATCCTTGAAGGAAGAGGCAGAGGTGAGAAAGGAGTGCTTTCTTGGCATAAGAGAACAAAGAGCTTGTGCAAAACTATGGGAGGCAGGAGATGGAATTCAAAGTCTAAGTGTGGCAGAGAGTGTGAAGATGAGTGATGTGAAATTAGTCTGGAAAGGTAGATTGGAGTCAGATTGTGAAGAGCTGCAAAAGATCAAACTGAAAAATATAGTACTTGGTACTTAGGATGTCATTGATCATTTACTAGGGAGCTGTTTGAATCAAGGGGGAAAGTGGGTATCCTTGGGTTAAGAAGTGAGTGGGTAGTTAGTGAAAGCAGCACTTAATAGACTATTCTTTTAAGGTTAGGGGGGGTGAGTGGAGATGACAGAGCAAATACTCACCAAATGTAAACTTGCTGATGGCTGTGGCCATCCCCTTTTAAATTCCTTGTCCCTTTCATCCTAGTAGGGGAGACAGTGGGAGATGCCAACTGTGGCTCATGACCTCTGTGACTACAGCTGGCATAGTTCAACTTTTACTATAGGGAAAATAAACAGTGAAACATTGAAAACCACTGACAGTGCTGGAGATTGATTAGTTGTTGTCCTTCATTCTGAAAGAGGATCAAAACGATGAGATCAAGGTACGTTGTGTCATTGATAAACTGTGCTTGATCAGACCAATCCGAGTTAGCGAAGTTTGGAAGGCCCAGGGCAAAATGCCTCCAAGTAATTGAAGCTTCCAGAGATGGAGCTGCTCAAGTTTGGAATTAGCTTAACTTTTGGAAGCTCTTTCCCCATGAAAGTTTGTTGCTACGGAATAAAGGAATTATTACTGGGATGGCCCAGCAATAGTTCATTTTGTCAAAAATAAAAGGCTAGGAATGGTTTTGAATGCATTAAACCCTGAAGGAGCATAAGCTCCTCTAAAATATCATTTTTCTCAACTGGTTATTTGATTGTTTTATTCCTCCACATTATGGTGCAGGAGAGCTTTCTTTTGTTCACTTCAGGAAATGGGGGAATGGAACGCTAAAGAAGGCATTTATAGTGAGTGCATAGGGGCAGGGAGCAGCACTCTGTAATTTTCTTTGCGTTGTGATTCCCACTGGGCTATGTTGTGATTATCTGCTTCCTGAATGCTTTTGGATAAGGGTAATGATAGAGGGAGTGAAAAATTTTCTAGAGATCATTTCTTAGGTAGCCAGACAAATTTAAGAAATAAATTAAACTCAGCTACATGACAAATGAATTTATTCAGTATATTGATAGGTGAGGTATGTGGGGAGCGGAGGTGGGGTGAGGTATCCTGAAAGTCTTAGTACAGTTTTACACTTTAATAGTTTAAAACTGCACTAAGACTTTTGGGACACCCTATTTGTATGAATTTTGCATATGCTTGTATATTTTCCCCTTCTTTGAGGGCAGGGACTCTATCATTTATGCCTCCATATCTCTAGTGCCTAGTACAGTGCCTGATCCATGGTAGTTGTTCAATAATATTCATCAGTTGAGTTACAGATGAGTGATGATGAGGCTTTCGCTGTCTCTAAGGACAAGTTCTTGGCCCCATTAATTTTTAGAGGATATGGCTTTGGAATCAGGGCAGCCCGGATTGCTCTGAGATAACCTCAGAAGCACAGTAGAATCTTTTATATATATATGTATGTGTGTGTGTGTGTGTGTGTATGTATGTATATGTATATATGTCTATATATAGAGACAGTACTTTGTATAATTATAGTGTGTTTCAACTGGAAAGGATATAGAAATGACCTAGCCTAGCTCTGATTTTACAGATGAAGAAACTATGGCATGGCTGCTTCTAGAACCTAGGGCTCTTGACTTCCAGCCCAGTGTTTCTTCATTTGGTAAACAGCAGCTAGGTTACATAGGGGATATAGTGCTGGACATGAAGTCAGGAAGACCTGAGTTCAAATCCAGCCTCAGAGACTTACAAACTGAGTGAACCTGGACAAGTCACTTAAGTGCAGTCTACCTCATTTTCTTCACTTGTAAAATGGAGATCATAATAGTAACTACCTCCCAGGGTTATGGAGAGGAAAAATGAGATAATATTTATAAATATATGTAAATAATATTTGTAAATATTTGATAACATTTGCTTTGCAAACCTTAAAGCACTATACACGATATAAATGGTTATTGTTGTTTTTATCATTATGTTGAGAGATTTATGTTATAATTATAAAATTATAAATCATATATAAATATATAAAATTATAAAAATTAATTTGTAAGTCTATTTGAAAGTCAGAACACCTTTGTGCCATAGGAAAATACATTATAAATAGTGATCAAGTTTCTATGCTAATCCATTCTTTAATCTACAATATAACCAAAATGCTATGTCTGCAATGAAAAAAATAATAAGAAACAACATTGTTGAAATGCTAGCTATTAAACAAGATTCATAAATAATAACATTGAATAAAATTTTTTTTTTCAATCTGGAATTTTGGTTCTTGAGGAAAAACAGGTTTAATTAGAGAATGTATATTTAAATGGAATCTTCTATGGGGTTACTGAAGTAACTTCTGGGTACTTTAAAGGATTTTGGAGATTGATGATTCTTTATTATGTTTGAGTTTTCCTTCAAACTTAAAGACTTTCAGATTTTGTGATGCAGGTGTATCACTGGTAGTATACAGACTTTTAGAAATGATTAAGATTCTTGTTTAGTTCATGAATAGATGTAAAATGAAGAAAGACAGTTTCCTGAGGAAACGGCAAAATTTATAAGTGTGAAAGGAAGGTAGAAGAAGGTTAAAGAAGATAAAAGTGCTTGTGAGAAAGGGATGGTCTGAAGTGAAATTAATTGGGCTGTGTGCTATGAGAGACAAAATGAACAAGGGTATTATGGGGAAGAAAGATGGTGGCTTTCATATTTGACCAATAGCTATACTGTCAGCCTGGAATAACTGAGTCACTGTCTAGGCTGAGTAGGAGTTGGGGTAGAGAGAAGGGAAAGTAGAAGGAAAGGAGGCAGTGTGAAAGTCAGTCATTTGAATATATAGGATATGCTAAAGTTAGATCTTCATGACTTTCAGATTGTCCTTATTTATTGAGTTCTCAGAATATAGCACAAGCCTTTAGGAGTTGATTAACAGTTAACAAACTGACTACATGCTAAACATTACAAGGTGTTGTAGATACAAAGAAAGGTAAAAACATGTTCTCTGGCCCTTAAGGAGCCCACATTCTAATGGAGACACTTCCCCTCCCCAACCCTCCCACCTCCACCAAGTACACGCAAGATGTATTTATTAATTAATTAATGTATTTATACATATACAAGTATACACATAAATAACATATGTGTGTATGTTTATATAAGTAAATGTCTATTATGCATGTGTGTATGTATATGCAATTATTCATTTATCTATCTCCCTTTTACTTCCTAGTTTAAATTTCACCTTCTACAGGGGGTCTTTCTTGATCCCCTCCACTGCTACTGAAACCCACTTTATATTTACTATACACACAGTATAATTTGCTAGAATTACCTAAATGACTACATATAGTAGAATATATATATGATAGAAAACACACACAGACGCACGCATACATACAGATATACATACATGACATGCAATACTTATATGTATATATACACATATGTGTATATATACATATATAAACTTAGAAAGAGTGTATCAACATAAATAGTCTTATAAATGTAGATTGTCTTCATGGAAAGGCATTAACGATGGAGGGGACCAGGAAGGATCTTCTGTAGAAGGTGAGATTTGGACTCAGAGGTGGAAGAAGGGAGAACACTCCATGCATGGAGATAAGTCAGTGACAAGGCACAGAGTTGGTGATGGAGTTTGCAAGGAAGAGCAAGCAGGCCAGTATCTTTGGACTGCATAGAACATAGAAAGGAATAAAATGTTAAGAAGACTAGAAAGGTAGGAAGGGATCAGAGTTTGAAGGCCTTTAAATGTCAAACAGGATTTTGTATTTGATATGGAGCCATTGGAATTTATTGCTTAGTAGGGAGGGATGACATGGTCAGCCTATACTTTAAGAAGATCACTTTGGTAGCTGAGTAAAGAATGGACTGCAGCAGGGAGAGGCTTAGGACAGAGACAGCCTCCAGCAGGCATTTGCAATAATCAAGGCAATTAGAGTTGGATTGTAAGAAAAGCTGAGCACTGCAGAATAGATGCTTTTGAATTATAGTGCTGGAGAAGACTTTTGAGAGTTCCCTGGACAACAAGGAGATCATATCAATCGATACTTAAAGAAATTAACTCTGACTATTCATTGGAAGGACAAATACTGAAACTGAAGCTTAAATACTTGTGCCACATAATGAGAAGAAAGGACTGGTTGGAAAAGACCCTGATGCTGGGAAAGATTAAAGGCAAGAGGAGAAGGAGATGGTGGAGGATGAGATTGATAGATAACGTCATAGAAGTAATGAGCTTGGAGAGACTTCGGGAGATGGTGGAAGACACAACGGTCTGGGGTGCTATGATCCATGGGGTCACAATAAGTCAGACATGACTGAACAACAAGGCTTATACCAGGGTGGTGACTATGTGAGAGTGGATAAGGGGATATATATAAGACATGTGGAGAAGAGAGAAATGATAAGACTTGGTGACAGATTATATATATGTGGGATGAGCAGGAGTGAAGAGTAGAGCCTGACACCGTGGTTGTGAGCCTGGACAACTGGAAGCATGGTAGTGATAGCAAAGTTGTGAAAATAGGAAGACATGGGCAAAAGATAGTATGTTTTGTTTTTATTAAAGGTATTAAAAACCCTTCTAATTCAACTGAAAATATTAAGAAATAATTTTTATTCCCCAGCCTAAGATCCTTTTTAGACTTTTTTCTTTAGGAACTATTTAGAAGGTTAAAAACAAAAAGCCAAGATCTCAGAAAAATGTGATAATGGTAGTATAATAATACCACCATTAATACCATCTTCACCATCAATTATTAGTATTAATAATAACTGATAACCAAATTTTAAAAAATGTACTCTTGTCAAGTTAAGATCATTGCCTTCTCTATGCCCTGAAGGGATTGGCTTTAAGACTCACCTGAGGTCAGGTAGCACTCTTTTTCCCATTCAGAAGAGATTACAAGAGTTTCTTAAACTATTTTTGTGTATGTATCATGGACCCTTTGGTGGTCTAGGGAAGCCTATGGACCCCTTCTCAGAACAACGTTTTTAAATTGGTGAAACAAAATAAATAGGGTTACAAAGGAAAGCCATTATATTGAAATATAATGATCAAAATACATATTTAAAAAATCCCACAAGTTTACACACCCCCCTGGTTAAGAATCCCTGGATTAGGGTAATGTAATAGAGAGAAAGTCCTTTTCAATCCTTGCAGGGAATGGTCAGGGAAGCAATTGAGTATATCTAGATTATATGATAATTGTTCTCTTAGAGTAGAATATTAACCTCACATTGTATTTTAACATATTATGATCTTTTTCTAGTTCAAGATCCCTATAAATGTTATTTCCTATTATCTTTTGGCAAAGATGTCTGAGGGCATGGAGAAGGAACTGTCAATTTGGACGTTTCTCTCTCTAAGCTAGAGATGCTTGGATTTAAAATAATATTACATCATGAAAAATTGTTTCTAGCAGATTTATGCCTAAAATGCAGAGTATAGTATTAGTATATTTTTTCATCAATAGTTTTGGATGTGTTGAGTTTGAAATGTCTGTGGGAAATCCATTTTGGGATGTCCAAAAGGCAGTTGGTAATGGGAAACTGGAGCTCAGAAGAGAGGTTAGGCATGGATATGTCAATCTTGGAATCATTTGCATAGAGAGGATAATGTTACCCATGAGAGCTGATGAAAACACCAAGGGAGATAGTATGGAAGGAGTAGATGAGAGGGCTTGGGATAGAGCCTTGGGGGATACCTATGGTTATTGTTATCATTGTCATTGTTGTCATTGGTATCCTCTTCCTCCTCTTCCTCTTCTTCCTCCTCCTCCTCCTCCTGTTCCCAGGCTTATGGGGAAATATTTTGTTGCAGCTTTTCATACTATTATGTCATTTCATTAAATGCCTTTGTTTGGAACTAATTGCACACTCTGGCTGATTGTTAAACACATTGATAGGGGCTCAGGAGCTATGGTTTTTGGGGGATGTGAACTAACAGTGTGCCTTGAACTGGGGTAGTTCTTTTTTAGCACCCATCCCCTGGGTGCTGCAGAGACATTTGTATCCAAGCATTTCTGAGGGATTTAGGGAAAAGCAAAATTGGAATATGATTTCTTTATACACAAATCTCAAGATAGTTATTTTTTGAAGTGTTTGAGAGAAGATATTGAACCCAACTATAACCTAATTTAAATGTAATACATTTTCAGATTAAATAGGCTCTATTGTATTCTCTATTATCTAGAAGTTTTCATTTAATTTTTTGAAAATTAACTTTGGTGATAGGGAGAGAGTACATGATGCTGTATAGAAAGTCTGTGTGTTTAGAAAGGAACAAGCAGTTAAAGGTTCTTTTTAGAGGTGGGGAATCTGTGGCCTTGAGGACACATGTGGCCCTCTAGGTCCTCAAGTGGGGCCCTTTGACTGAATCCAAACTTCACAGAATAAATCCCCTTAATGAAAGGATTTGTTCTGTGAAACTTGGACTCAGTCAAAACGATGTGCCCAAGGATCTAGAAGGCCACATGTGGCCTCCAGGCCGCATTTTCCCCACCCCTGTTCTAGATAAAGAATTCTGAGCATAGCACTTTGATTTGCAGGAGTAGTTTACCCAGTGTCTAAGTTATTGATCACTAGAAAATTCACATGCCTTGGCCTGTCTTTCTGGTCATGATGTTTGGTTTTTGTCTATTTGGTTCACTCTTTTAAATGCCCTTTTCACAAAATGAGTGAACAGTCTTAACTACATCTTTTGGAAAGGCATTGTTGTACAAGGGAAGCTAATGGAATGTGGTCTTACCTCTGCCTTGGAATCTCACCCAGCTGATCTCAAAGGCATTCCCTGCAGGGCCCAGGGCAGATTCCTGGAAGAAATGGATGAGTTTCAAGAATTTTCTGGTTTCACAAAATCTTAGCACTATTTAGAGCCAAGTGATTAATCATCAAAAAAGGGGGTTTGTGTGAAGTCTGTTGTGGGTATTAAATTTAATACTTTTGTCTGGGGCTGGACCTAAACAAAATGTCAGAATCTGCAAAGGTTATGTTGGGTGCTCCTAGCCTCTGCTTGATCTAGCTTCATGCCCCTCTTTCAATACCTCTTCAATTCTCAGAGTCCATTTCATTATGGTGTCAAATCTTCTCCTAGAGAAGAGAAGTCTGATAAATGAATTAACACTAAGGTGAGATTGAATGAGTTTTCTGTCTGACAAGTATTTGCTTTTTCTCAGTGGTTGCCTTGAAAGAGTGAGGGGGAAGGAATAAAATTCTTCGAGGGACCAGATCTTATTCCTTGTTTCTAAATTTGGAAGTAATTTTTTGTTGTTTTTCCACTGTATGTCAATGTAGATTGCCAATCTTTCTGCAACCTGTAATTTTAGAGAGTTGCTTGGAACACCCAAAAGTTCAATGACTTGCTTAGGGTCATACTGTCTCAGAGTTGGGCCTTAAAGCCAGCTCAGTTCTTTACAATTCTTGACTGCCTCTCTCTTCCTTGCAAATACTAGGTTATGTAGATTTTATTGAATGAATGAATGCTGACTGAATGATTAGCACAATAAATAAATCACTAATGGTGGGTTTTAGGGATGTAAGGGGATTTTGGGGGTGTGTAGTGAAACCCTCAAATCACATTATGTGGGTGGCTACCTAGTTCACCTGGCTCCCCATTTGACTTTTAATGTAACCAATAAGTTCTTAATCAGTCCATCCCTCCGCTTTGTCTCAAGCAGTCAAAATACTCACAGGTGCTAGTCATACTGTTCATAAATGGCCTCAGGTCTTAGCATCTAGGTCAACTTTTTGTCTTGGGAAAAATAGCTATGATGTGTCAAGAGAGTAAAGAGACAGATAGATTTTTATTAATTTATTTTGTTTTCTTGTTTCATAACATGTGGAAAACTTCTCCTGGAGGAACTGTTTGTCAGCATAGGAATGTTTAAAACCCTTTCTCTAAATTTTTCACCAAGCCCAGCACTGAGGAAAATTGTTATTCAGCTGGCATAGCCTGAATCTTATTTACTTGGTTTTCAGGTAGTGAGAGGCAGTATGGAATAGTGGAAAGCACTTGTAATTGTGGTACCTGGGTTTGAATCTGGCCTCTAATTCTTTCTGTGTGATCATAAGCTTCACATTTCATCTCTCTGAAACTCAGTTTCCTCATTTGTCAAATGAGGAAAGTAATACTTGCACTACTTACCTCACAGGATTGTTGTGAGGATCAAATGAGATAATATATGTTAGGCATTTTGTGGAATAGTATGGCACTATATTCATATAAACTATGATTATTATTAATACATAGAATCATAAATTTAGTGTGGAAAGGAAGAGTTAGAAGTCATCTAGTCCAGCTCCAATATTTCACAGTTTAAGTCCTCAGGACTTAATTTACCTGATTGTTACAACTATTATGTGGTAGAGCTGGAATTTGAACCCAGATTTTCTGACATTGAATTTGGAGATTTCTCTTTCCATTAAAGCATGCCTGCTTCACTGATGACCAAATAAAGGCAATTTTTTCACTCTGGCATTCAAGGCCTTTTGTAATTTGGCCCCACCTACCTTTCTAGTCTTATCTCCCATTACTCCTCTACATAGATCCCTACCCCAGTATACTGTTACCTACTTCAGTGCTCAGATTTCAATGGTTCTGTGGTCTCATCGTTGTGGGTACTCCACCCAGTGGTGCCACTCATACACAGCCTGTTCCTCCAGCACCATATATATTCTTCTCAGAAGATCTGCCCACAATTCAGGAGCCCTTTTCACATTTCAGAAGGTCAGTACTGAGGCTGTCATCCCTTGATCTCACTCCATGATGAGCCTGCCTCCTTCTCTGATCATGTGTTTATCTCTTTACACCATGCCTCATGAGCAAATCATCATTAATAATATATTGCAGCCAGCTTACACACGTCATGGCTCTCTCCATTCTCTTTGGGGTCAAGCAGAGTCAAAAAAGAGCAAACAACTGAACAATTGAAAAACAATATCAAATTATGTATTTTTTGTCAAAGAAATAATCATTACTTCTAACTCTTTTCCTCTTCTGTAGTCAACTTAGGGATCTCCACCTCTGAGCCAGGATCCATAGAGGCTCTGGTTCCAACACTAATCCTGTTAGAACTTTGGAGTTGATTTACTTATTATTCCTCATGCTTTAGGGTTAGCAACTTTTTATCTCTTGCTCTTTTAATTCTAGTGAATTAGAATTCACATCTTGATGAAAACCCCTTACCTCAATAACCAGCCAACTCTCTCCCACTCTCTTAATCGCTATCCAGGTCACTCAGCCCCAGCTCTCCCTTCCTGTTGTTAACAGAGTCCTTTTCATCCTAAATCTCCCTCCTCTCACATTCCTTCTATCTTCTGGTGTTCTCTGATACCTAGCTTCTTCCTGAAGACATTCTTTCTCCTAGAACCTCTCAGGGTTGAATACTCCCTCTTTCTTATTCTGTAACATCGAGAGCCAGAAGGAAGAATCAGCATACTCTTTGTTCCTTGTGGCCACTCTCAGACTCTCTTTCTCTCTCTGTCCTTATCTATTAGCAATCACCTTTTCTTTAAAGTTCATGCCATCCTGGCCAGATTCTTGTTGCCATCCTCTGTGGAACCCTTTCTACTTTCCCTCCTCCCAAATATTTTCAGCATCTGACTCATTATTCTCCTCTACCCTAATTCCCATCCCCTTTGGACCCCCTGACTTCCTGATTCCTCATTTTCCTTAATTCCCAAGATATCTGTTTATCATTTCCTGAAGAGGAGAGTTCATATATTAATCTGCTTCCCGCCCCCACCACCCCACCTTTCCCCTTCCACCTGATTTTTCTCTCTGTACTGTAATTCCTAGACAAGGCTCTAGAAACAAAAGCTCCATTTAAATCAAGATGCACTGTGTCTGGTCCTTCTGGGGACAGGAGAGCTCATTTGATCAGACTCCTCAGTGTCTCTAGGTTCAATCCTTCAAGTCTTCCACAGGAAGCCTTTCTTGATCCCTCTTAATTTTAATGCCTTCCTTTTGTTGATTATTTTCAGTTTATTCTGTCTATAGCTTGTCAGTACATAATTGGTAGCATGTTGTCTCTCCTGTTAGATTGCAAGCTTCCACTATTAGGGTCTGTCTTTTGCCTTTTTTTTTTTGGTATCCCTAGCACCTAGCACAATGCCTGGCACATAATAGGTGATTAATAAGTGTTTATTGACTGACTGACTCTTTTCTCTTATCAGTGAGAGCATGGAAAGGAGTGTCAGGACATCTAGATACTACCATAGAATATCATAGTATCCAACGTTGGAAGGAACCTTGGATGTTACCTTAGTTCAACATCTTCATTTTACAAATGAGGAAACTAAAGCTCACAGAGATGTAGTGACCTGCCCAAGGTGACATGGATAGAATATCGCAGAATGGCCTTGAACCCCAATCTCCTGACTCCCAGTACAATGCTTTTCCCACTGTGCCAATAGGGAGGATGCTTGAAACAACGTGGCTCCATAGAAAAGGGAAAGAGGACCTAAGTTAAAATTTTGCCTCCATTAGTTATACACACTCTTTCTATATACATGTTAATATCTATCCATCCACCCATGCATCCATCTAGCCTTCTATCTATCCATTTATCTATCTATCTATTAAAAAAAAACTTGGGCAAGTTTCTGGGCCTCAGTTTCTTCATTTCTAAAATAAGAGTGATGGACTAGATAGTCTCAGAGTTTCCTTCCCACTCTAAATCACACATACACTACAAAATGATTATGTGAGGCTCTTTATATCTTGCTGGAAGAACAAGATGAGACTTCTTTCTCTCATTCTACCTGAACATATTCCTTTTTCCATCTTAATGCTTCCTTCTTTGGGTTCTCCATACCCATTTCAATTGCCTGGTTCCTTTTTCTTGACTGATTTCCTGATTGCTTTTCCCAGTATTTTTGGCTTTTTCTCTGGTTAAGTCCTGAGGGGCAGTTACCTCCAGAATGTTGATTCCACCCTCTCTCTAAACCATTCCTGTTGCTATTACCTCTTCAGAGTGCCACACAGGGCTTGATTATTCTTGATAGCATGAGACTGTTCATAAATATGGTTCAGGCTTCTAAAATTATCAGCAATGTCTCAAATAAAAAAAATATGTGACTTTTTCTTGTGTCAAAAGTATATATGTATTTTTCAAACAGGCTTTTATAAACAACATTTTTGGCACAGAGCAGTGTGTCCTTTGATGACTGACTCACAGAATCTGAATGCAGTGACCTAACTCCTTAGGGAATCAGCAACAACTCTCTCCAGTCCAGATATGCATGTGATTCTTGTGTGAAGCTTTCTTGATGCGCTCTTCCTTCTGGTTTTGCCTTCTTAGCTCTGCCAGCAGAGGCCTAGGCTGATGGACAGGAGGCAAGGCATTCTGGAAGCATACCAAAGGTTTACAAGAAGACAATTTGGAAACTCAGTCTTTCCAACCTGAGGAATTATTCATTCTCTGACACATACCTGGCACTTAGTGCTATGCTCAGAATGTTGCTTTGAAGGAAATCCCTGCTATGTTTTGAAAAAATGTCCGTTGATTCAATTACATGTATCTATGGGGAAGGAGGAGGAATGCTATTAGTGTGAAATGCTTAAAATCAACAAGTGCCTATTATTTGGAAGGCACTGTGCCAGGGGCCAAGGAATCCAGGATGAAAGAAGAATGGCAATTCTGGTAGCTCCTCAAAGGTAGAGTCTATTTCATTTTATCCACAGGGATAAGTAAAGAGGAGGACTTTAGCAAATACTTATTGAACCGAATGAAGTTGATAATCTGTCTAATGGAGCTTGATCAGAGGAGTCTCTGAGGAATTTGATACATTCTCCCTCATCAAACACATTTGATGAGATCACAGAGCTTGGTGAGGGCCATTGTTAGTCCCTGATCACATTGAACCAACCAAACTGATAAGATCTGGGGACTTGGGTCATTGTTTAGAAGCAGCTGATCAGACAGAACTACTGATTGACTGGGGATCAACTGCCCTTCTCAGTCCATAAGAGTATAAAAGTGAGCTAGTCTCACTGTCTGGTGGCTTCTTCATTTTAAAAAAAATTAACATGCTGCTAGAAGGAGAAGGAGAAAGAGAAATAAAGAAAAAAAATTACACGGTTCAGTCTGCACTCAGAGTTCATCAGTTCTCTTTCTGATGTTTTTCATTATGAGTCCTTTGTAATTATCATGAATCATTGTATTGATCAGAGTAGCCAAGTCTTTCACTGTTGATTATCATTATAACATTGCTGTAACTATGTCCATTGCTTTTCTGGTTTTGCTTACTTTACTCTGTATTAGTTCATATAAGTCTTTCCAGCTTTTTCTGAAGCCATGCTCTTCATCATTTCTTATAGCAAATAGTATTCCATCACAACCACATACCATAACTTGTTTGGCCATTTCCCAATTGATGGGCACTCCCCCCGGTTCCAATTCTTTTGCTACCACAAAAAGAGCAGCTATAAATATTTTTGTATACATGGGTCTTTTTCCTTTTTCATTTCTCTCTTTGAGATAGTGACCTAATATTGCTGGGTCAAAAGGTATGCACAGTTTTACAGCCCTTTGGGGGCCCAACTTGTTCTCCATAATGGTAGAACTAGATCACAACTCCACCAACAGAGCATTAGTGTACTTATTTTCCCACATCCTCCTCCAGCATTTGTCATTTTTTTTTCTTTCATGGTGTCCAATCTGATAAGTGTGAGATGATACCTCAGGGTTGTTTTCATGTACATTTCTCTAATTATTAGTGATTTAGAACATTTTTTCTTATGATTATAGATAACTTTTATTTCTTCTGAAAACTGCCCATTCATATTCTTCAACCATTTGTCAATTGAGGAATGACTCTTATTTTTAAAAATTTGACTCAATTCTCTACATTTTGAGAAATAAGATATTTATGAAAAACTTGCTATAAAATTTTTATTCCCAGTTTTCTGTTTTCATTCTAATTTTGGTTGCATTGGTTTTGTTTGTGCAAAACTTTTTTTTAATTTGATGTAATGAAAGTTATTCATTTTACCTTCTGTTATCTTCTTTATGTCTAGTGGCTTCTTGAAGAGTTATTTGCTGCACTTTCCCTTGTACTTTTTCATTTCTTTTTTTCCCTATGTGCTTAAATCTTTGATTTGAATTGATTTATTCTTTTTATTATTATTATTATTTATTTATTTTAACATGTGTTTTTAAAACTTTGGGTTCCAAATTTTCTCCCTTCCTCCCTCCCTACCCACCCTCATTGAAAAGGCAAGCATCTTGATTACAGGTTATAGATGTGTAGTCATGCAAAACACTTCCATAGTAGTCATATTGTGAAAAACTAAATGTATTTCCCTTCATCCTATCCTACCCCCCATTTATTCTATTCTCTCTTTGACCCTGTTCCTCCTCAGAAATGTTTGCTTTTGATTATCCCCTCCCCCAATCTGCCCTCCCCTCTATCAACCCCCTGCTCTCTTGTCCCCTTCCCCTCTTATTTTCTTGTAGGGTAAGATAGATTTCCATACCCCATTGTGTATGTTATTCCCTCCTAAAGCCAAATCCAATGAGAATAAGATTCATTCATTCCCTCTAACCTTCCCCCATTTCCCCTCCACTGTAAAAGCCTTTTCTTGTCTGTTTCATGTGAGATAATTTGCCCCATTCTACCTCTCCCTTTCTCCTTCTCCTAGTATAATCCTCTCTCACCCCTTAATTTTATTTTCCAGATATCACCCCTTCATCTTCAACTCACCCTGTGCCCTCTATCTATCCATCTCTCTCTCTCTCTCTCTCTCTGTCTCTATACATACATATAATTTTTCCCTCCCACTACTCTAATACTGACAAAGGATTCATGAGTTACAAATATCAGCTTTCCATGCAGGAATGTACACAGTTCAACCTTAATAAATCTCTTATGATTTCTCTTTCCTGTTTACTTCTTCCCTGTTTCACTTGAGTCTTGTATTTGGAAGTCAAATTTTCTATTCAGCTCTGGTCTTTTCCTCAGGAGTGCTTGAAAGTCCTTTATCTCATTGAATGTCCATTTTTTCCCCTGAAGGATTATACTCAGTTTTTCTTGGGAGGTGATTCTTGATTGTAATCCTATCTCCTTTGTCCTCCAGAATATTATATTCTATGCCCTGCGGTCCCTTAATGTAGAAGCTGCTAAATCTTGTGTTATCCTGATTGTGTTTCCTCAATACTTGAATTGTTTCTTTCTGACTGATTGTAATATTTCTCCTTGACCTGGGAACTCTGGAATTTGGCTACAAAATTCCTAGGAGTTTTCCTTTTGGGATCTCTTTCAGGAGGAGATTGGTGGATTCTTTCAATTTCTATTTTGCCCTTTGGTTCTAAAATATCAGGGCAGTTTTCCTTGATAATTTCTTAAAAGATGATGTCTATGCTCTTTTTTTTGATCATGGCTTTCAGATAGTCCAATATTTTTAAGTTCTCTCTCCTGGATCTACTTTCCAGGTCAGTTGTTTTTCCAATGAGATATTTCACATTCTCTTCTAATTTTTCATTCCTTTGGATTAGTTTTACAGTGCCTTGATTTCTCAAATTGTCCCTAGTTTCTTCTTTGCTTATCTTTATGATTTTAATGTATTTCTCTTGTCTTATTACTATTGTTAGTATTTCCAGAACTATATCAAGTGATAGAGAGGAGAGTGGACATGCTCTATTTATTGGGAAAGTTTCTAGTGTATCCCCATTGCATAGGATGCTTGTTTTTCATTTAAGATATATGCTTTTATGGTGTTAAAAGGGTCCCTATATATCTATATTTTGTAAGGTTTTTAGTATAAATGATTGTTGTACTTTGTCAAAGGCCTTTTGTTCATCTATTGAAGTAACTGTGGTTTGGGATGTTATTATTTGTAATATAATTATTTATGTTGATTATTTCCATAATTTTGAATGATCCTTGAATTTCTGCTATGAATGCAACTTGATTGTGATGAATGATTTTTAGATGAATTGCTTTAGTCTGTTTGATAGTATTTTATTTACTGGTTTGAAATAAATTTTCATTAATGATATTGTCCTATAGTTCCCCTTTTATGCTTTATCCTTCCCTGGTTTAGACATTAGGACTGTATTTGTCTCATAAAAGAAATCTAGAAGGGTGCTTGCTTTGTTTTTGAGAATAATTTGTAATATTAATACTGATTGTCTTTAAAAGTTTGACAGAATTCTCCTATGAATCCATCAGGACAAGGAGTCCTTTCCTTCCCTATTCCCTTTTCTGAGATATGGCTATTTAAGGTAACTGGCCTTCTGATCATTTAGGGATTTTATATTTTTGAACATGGTCCTCTATTTTACATTTATAGTTTTAGTAGTATATAACTATGTATAATAGACTCTGTTAATTATTTTTAATTCTTCTGGCTTTGTTATCATTTTACCTCATTAATTCTCATCTGAATATTTTCTATGGTTTTTTTGTAGAACTTGCCTCCTGCCTTACTTTTCTGCAGGGACAGAGAAGATAGAGAAGTATTGCACTACTTAGGAATGTTCTTATGTCCCCAATTGTGCACCTCCTTCCTACTTTTTACCCTCCCCATGATCATTTTTCCACCATTGCCATGAAATCTCACTGGGTCTGTGCCCTCCCACTCTTCTGGGTATCAGTTGTTCCCAGGAGCTCTGATGAAGCAGGATGAATGGTCTTTCTAAGCATTAGATGCCTGCAGATCATATTTATTGTAAGTTCTCCATCTCCCAGTATAGAATATGTTATATTCTATAGAGTATAGAATATGTTATATTC